>NC_057810.1:233468306-233549948 GCF_018294505.1 Triticum aestivum
GGTAACCTCCCGGTACTCGGAAAAATCCCCAAACCTCTTAGGAACCATTCCAGTGTCCGTACATAACCTTCCAATATATCAATCTTTACCTCTCAACCATTTTGAGACTCCTCGTCATGTCCGTGATCTCATCCGGGACTCTGAACAACCTTAGGTCACCAAAACACATAACTCATATAATACTAATCGTCATCGAATGTTAAGCATGCGGACCCTACGGGTTCGAGAACTATGCAGACATGACCGAGACACCTCTTCGATCAATAACCAATAGTGGAACCTGGATGCTCATATTGGTTCCCACATATTCTACGAAGATCTTTATCGGCCGAACCACAATGTCAGTATAGTTATTCCCTTTGTCATCGGTATGTTACTTGCCCGAGTTTCGATCGTCAGTATCTTCATACCTAGTTCAATCTCGTTACATGCAAGTCTCTTTACTCGTTATGTAGTGCATCATCCCGTAACTAACTCATTAGTCACATTGCTCGCAAGGCTTCATATGATGTGCATTACCGAGAGGGCTAGAGATACCTCTCCCATACTTGGCGTGACAAATCCTAATCTCGATCTATGCCATCCCAACAAACACCTGCGGACATACCTGTAGAGCATCTTTATAATCACCCAGTTACGTTGTGACGTTTGATAGCACACAAGGCATTCCTCCGGTGTCCGGAGTTGCATAATCTCATAGTCAGAGGAATATATATTTGACACGAAGAAAGCAGTAGCAATAAAACTGAAAGATCATTATGCTAAGCTAACAGATGGCTCTTGTCCATCACATCATTCTACTAATGATGTGATCCCGTTATCAAATGACAACTCATGTCCATGGCTAGGAAACTTAACCACTTTTGATCAACAAGCTAGTCTTGTAGAGGCATACTAGGGACACGTTGTTTTTGTCTATGTATCCACACATGTATCAAGTTTCCGGTTAATACAATTCTAGCATGAATAATAAACATTTATCATGATATAAGGAAATATAAAATAAAAACTTTATTATTGCCTCTAGGGCATATTTCTTCAGTCTCCCACTTGCACCAGAGTCAATAATCTAGTTCACATCGTCATGTGATTTAACACCAATAGTTCACATCTGTATGTGATTAACACCCATAGTTCACATCGCCATGTGATTTAACACCAATAGTTCACATCTGTATGTGATTAACACCCATAGTTCACATCGCCATGTGACCAACACCCAAAGGGTTTACTAGAGTCAATAATCTAGTTCACATCGCTATGTGATTAACACCCAAAGAGAACTAAGGTGTGATCATGTTTTTCTTGTGTGAGAAGTTTAGTCAACGGATCTTCCACATTCAGAGCCGTATGTATTTTGAAAATTTTCTATGTCTACAATGCTCTGCATGGAGCTACTCTTTCTAATTGCTCCAACTTTCAATATGTATCCAGATTGAGATTCAGAGTCATTTGGATGGGTGTAAAATCTTGCATCGAAGTAACTCTTTACGATGAACTCTTTATCACCTCCATAACCGAGAAATATTTCCTTAGCCCTCTTACGTAACTAAGGATAACTTTGGCCGCTGTCTAGTGACCCACTCCCGAATCACTATCGTACCCCCTTGCCAAACTCATGATAAGGTACACAATAGGTCTGGTACACAACATAGCATACTTTATAGACCCTATGGCTGAGGCATAGGGAATGACTTTCATTCTCTTTCTATTTTCTGCTGTGGTCGGGTTTTGAGTCTTACTCAACTTTACACCTTGTAACACAGGCAAGAACTCCTTCTTTGACTGTTACATTTTGAACTACTTCAAAATCTTGTCAAGGTTTTGTACTTGTTGAAAATCTTATCAAGCGTCTTGATCTATCTCTATAGATCTTGATGCCCAATATGTAAGCAGCTTAACCGAGGCCTTTCTTTGAAAAACTCCTTTCAAACACTCCTTTATGCTTTCCAGAAAATTCTACATCATTTTTTATCAACAATATGTCATTCACATATACTTATCAGAAAGGATGTAGTGCTCCCACTCACTTTCTTGTAAATACAGGCTTCACCACAAGTCTGTATAAAACTATATGCTTTGATCAATTCACCAAAGCGTATATTACAACTCCGAGATGCTTGCACCAGTCCATAGATGGATCGCTGGAGCTTGCACATTTTGTTAGCACCTTTAGGATTGACAAAACCTTCTAGTTGTATCATATACAACTCTTCTTTAATAAATCCATTAAGGAATGCAGTTTTGATATCCATTTGCCAGATTTCATAAAATGGGGCAATTGCTAACATGATTCGGATAGACTTAAGCATCGCTACGATCGAGAAAGTCTCATCATAGTCAACCCCTTGAACTTGTCGAAAACCTTTTTGCGACAAGTCGAGCTTTGTAGATAGTAACATTACCATCAATGTCAGTCTTCTTCTTGAAGATCCATTATTCTCTATGGATTGCCGATCATTGGGAAAATCCACCAAAGTCCATACTTTGTTCTTTATACATGGATCCTATCTCAGATTTCATAGCCTCAAGCCATTTATCAGAATCTGGGCTCATCATAGCTTCTTCATAGTTCGCAGGTTCGTCATGGTCAAGTAACATGACCTACAGAACAGGATTACCGTACCACTCTGGTGCAGATCGTGCTATGTTTAACCTATGAGGTTCTGTAGCAACTTGATCTGAAGTTTCATGATTTTTATCATTAGTTTCTTCTCCAGTTGGTGTAGGCATCACGGGAACAAATTTCTCGGATGAGCTACTTTCCAAATTGAGAGTAGGTACAATTACCTCATCAAGTTCTACTTTCCTCCCACTCACTTCTTTTGAGAGAAACTCCTTCTCTAGAAATGTTCCGTTCTTAGCAACAAAAGTCTTGCCTTCAGACTTGTAGTAGAAGGTGTACCCAATTGTCTCCTTAGGGTATCCTATGAAGACACACTTCTTCGATTTGGGTTCAAACTTATCAGGCTGAAGCCTTTTGACATAAGCATCACATCACCTAACTTTAAGAAATGATAGCTTAGGTTTGTTGCCAAAGCACAGTTCATACGGTGTTGTCTCAGCGGACTTTGATGGTGCCCTGTTTAACGTGAATGCAGCTGTGTCTAATGCATAACCCCAAAACGATAGTGATCAATCGGTAAGAGTCATCATAGATCACACCATATCTAATAAAGTCCAGTTATGATGTTCGGACACACCATTACGCTGTGGTGTTCCAGGTGGCGTGAGCTGTGAAACTATTTCACATTGTTTTAAATGAAGGTCAAACTCGTAACTCAAATATTCACCTCCACGATCAGATCATAGATACTTTATTTTCTTGTTACAATGATTCTCCCCTTCACTCTGAAATTCTTTGAACTTTTCAAATGTTTCAGACTTGTGTTTCATTAAGTAGATATACCCATATCTGCTTAAATCATATGTGAAGGTAAGAAAATAATGATACCCGCTAGGAGCTTGAACACTCATCAGACTGCATACATCGGTATGTATTATTTCCTATAAGACATTAGCTCGTTCCATTGTTCTGGAGAATGGAGTTTTAGTCATCTTGCCCATAAGGCATGGTTCGCAAGTATCAAATGATTCATAATCAAGTGATTCCAAAAGTCCATCTGCGTGGAGTTTCTTCATGCGCTTTGCACCGATATGACCTAAACGACAGTGCCACAAATATGTTGCACTATCATTATCAATTTTGCATCTTTTGGCATTAGTATTATGAATATGTGTACCACTACGATCGAGATTCAATAAACCATTAACATTAGGTGTATGCCCATATAACGTTTTATTCATGCAAATAGAATAACAATTATTCTTTGTCTTGAATGAATAACTGTATTGCAATAAACACGATCCTATCTTGTTCATGCTCAATGCAAACACCAAATAACATTTATTTAGGTTCAACAATAATCCCGAAAGTATAGGGAGTGTGCGATGATGATCATATCAATCTTGGAACCACTCCCAATACACATCGTCACTTCACCCTCAACTAGTCTCCATTTATTCGACAACTCCTATTTCAAGTTAGTAATCTTAGCAACCGAACAGGTATCAAATACCTAGGGGTTACTACGAGCACTAGTAAGGTACACATCAATAACATGTATATCAAATATACCTTTGTTCACATTGCCATCCTTCTTATCCACCAAATACTTGGGGCAGTTCGGCTGCTAGTGACCAGTCCCTTTGCAGTAGAATCACTCACTTTCAGGCCTTGGTCCAAACTTGGGTTTCTTCCCGGGAGTGACAACTTGCTTGTCAGTCTTTTTGAAGTTCCCCTTCTTTTTACCCTTGCCCTTTTTCTTGAAACTAGTGGTCTTGTTAACCATCAACACTTGATGCTCCTTCTTGATTTCTACCTTCGCGGCCTTTAGCATCGCGAAGAGCTCGGGAATAGTCTTTTCAATCCCTTGCATATTGTAGTTCATCACGAAGCCTTTGTAGCTTTGTGGTAGTGATTGAAGAACTTTGTCAATGACACAATCATCTAGAAGATTAACTCCTAGCTGAGTCAAGTGATTATGGTACCTAGACATTCTAAGTATGTGCTCACTAACAGAACTGTTCTCCTCCAACTTGCAGCTATAGAACTTGTTGGAGACTTCATATCTCTCAAATCGGGCATTTGCTTGAAATATTAACTTCAACTCCTGGAACATCTCATATGGTTCATGACGTTCAAAACGTCTTTCAAGTCCCGATTCTAAGCCGTAAAGCATGACACACTGAACTAACGAGTAGTGATTAACACGCGACTGCCAGGAATTCACAATGTGTGCAGTTGCTGGGGTAGGTGGTACACCAAGCGGTGCATCAAGGACATAAATCTTCTGTGCAGAAATGAGGATAATCCTCAAGTTACGGACCTAGTCCGTGTAGTTGCTGCCATCATCTTTCAACTTAGCTTTCTCTAGGAATGCGTTAATTCAAAGGAACAGTAGCACGGGCCATTGATTTACAACATAGATATGCAAAAACTATCAGGACTAAGTTCATGATAAATTAAAGTTCAATTAATCATATTACTTAAGAACTCCAACTTAGATAGACATCCCTCAAGTCATCTAAATGATACATGATCCAAATCAACTAAACCATGTCTGATCATCACGTGAGATGGAGTAGTCTTCAATGGTGAACATCACTATGTTGATCATATCTACTATATGATTCACGTTCGACCTTTTGGTCTCCAGTGTTCCAAGGCCATATCTATATATGCTAGGCTCGTCAAGTTTAACCTGAGTATTATGCGTGTGCAAATCTGGCTTGCACCCATTGTATTTGAACACAGAGGTTATCACACCCGATCATCACGTGGTGTCTCAGCACGAAGAACTTTCGCAACGGTGCATACTCGGGGAGAACACTTGTACCTTGAAATTTTAGTGAGGGATCATCTTATAATACTACCGCCATACTAAGCAAAATAAGATGCATAAAGATAAACATCACATGCAATCAAAATATGTGACATGATATGGCCATCATCATCTTCTGCTTTTTATCTCCATCATTGAAGCAACGTCATGATCTCCATTGTCACCGACTTGACACCTTGATCTCCATCGTAGCATCGTGGTCGTCTACCAACCATTGCTTCTACCACTATCGCTACCGCTTACTGATAAGTAAAGCAATTACATAGAATTTGTATTTCATACAATAAAGCGACAACCATATGGCTCCTGCCAGTTGCCGATAACATATTACAAAACATGATCATCTCATAAAAAAATTTATATCACATCATGCCTTGACCATATCACATGACAACATGCCCTGCAAAAACAAGTTAGATGTCCTCTACTTTGTTTGTTGCAAGTTTTACGTGGCTGCTACGGGCTTCTGGCATGAACGGTACAAACCCACGGCACAAAAACCACAACGGTGATTTATCAAGTTTGCTGTTTTAACCTTCTCAAGGACCGGCCGCAGTCAAATTCAATTCAACTAAAGTTGGATAAACAAGCACCCGCCAGCCACCTTTATGGAAAACTATTTGCATGTCTGTCAGTGAAACCGGTCTCATGAGCACGGTCATGTAATGTTGGTCCGGCCGCTTCATCCAACAATACCGCCGAATCAAAATAAGACATTGGTGGTAGGCAGTATGACGATCACCGCCCACAACTCTTTGTGTTCTACTCGTGCATATCATCTATGCATAGACCTGGCTCGGATGCCACTGTTGGGAAACGTAGCATGCAATTTCAAGAAATTTGCTATGTTCACGCAAGATCGATCTAGGAGATGCATAGCAACAAGGGGGGAGAGTGTGTCCACGTACCCTTGTAGACCGAAAGCGGAAGCATTAACTTAACGTGGTTGATGTAGTCGAACGTCTTCTCGAATCAACCGATCAAGTACCGAACGTATGGCACCTTTGAGTTCTGCACACGTTCAGCTCGATGATGTCCCTCGAACTCTTGATCCAGCAGAGTGTCGATGGAGTCAATGAGTTCCGTCAGCACAATGGCATGATGACGGTGTTGGTGATGTGATCCGTGTAGAGCACTATGATGGTACTATCGGAGGAGTAAACGGTGGAGGGGGGCACCGCACACTGCTAAGAATAATTGGTGTGCCTTTGGAGTGCCCCCCACCCCGTATATATGGGAGGGGAGGAGGCGGTCGGCCTAGAGGGGGCGCGCCATGGGGGAGTCCTACTAGGACTCCCAGTCCTAGTAGGATTCCTCTTTCCTATTCCGGAGTGGCAAAGGAGGAAAGGGAGAGGGAGTATGTCAGGACCCCGACTCAATGCCACATCGATCTAGCATGTAACACCTCATATCACTTTGCGGCCTCACGCACGGTATTTCCACGGGTGTCGCCTTACCTTTGCCCGGGACCGTTTGCGCCTTTTGGCACACGTATATGATAGAGTCGCTAGCATCCATATGATAAGGAGCCCGGGCTGACATGGCTAGTCATAAACCCAAAGTGGCACAGACTTACAGGGACAGGCATCCATGACCCAGCATCGAACGTGTCGGTCATCAGCGAGTGAATCCAGGCTGTAGCACTGGGCTAGCAGGACTCCGGTATTCATCGCGTGACATTTCCCCGAAGGGACAGACACAGGAACGAAGAAGGACACATGCCGGCCAGCCTAAGTGTTCCGGAGCAGTAGCAAGCTACCATGGCTCGGTGGAAACACTAGGAGACATTTCCCGGTAAGAGAGGCTACCAAGTATAAACAACTAGGTTGTCAGATCCCACACATACCAAGCATTTCAATAACATACACACAATATGCTCGATATGTGCAAATACAACATGGCATCACAACATGACTCTACGACTCAAGTATTTAACAATAGGCTCCGAGGAGCGAGATATTACAAACATGGGTCTCATGACCCAACAATCAGAGCATACAAGTCAAAGCACAAGCGGAAGCTATCATGTCTGAGTACAGACATCTATAAATGAAAAAGGCTGAGAAGCCTGACTATCTACTAAATCCTGCCGAGGGCACAAGATCGTAGCTGAGGTAACAAGCTAAACGTCGAAGTCCACGTGGAACTACTAGTGAGACCGAAGTCTCTCTGCAAAACATAAAATAGGCAAACGTGAGTACAAATGTACCCAGCAAGACTTACATCAAAACTAACTACATATGCATCATTATCAACAAAGGGGATGGTGGGGTTTAACTGCAGCAAGCCAGCTTTGACTCGGTGGCTATCCTAACTACGACTGCAAGTAACTCTTTTGAGGTGGCGCACACGAGTCCACATATTCACCATATCAATACACCACTATGGATCCGCTCCCGTCTCCCTACGAGAACGCCATCCATAGCACTCACGCTTATCTTGTGTATTTTAGGGTATCCACTTTCACTTGTCTATGAACTGATATAAGCAACCCAGAAGTCCTTTTCCGCGGACACGGCTATTCGAATAGATCATATTAACCCTGCAGGGGTGTACTTCTTCACACACGCTCTCACCACTTACCGCCGTTTACACGACATGTACTCGGCAACTTCAAGCGGAAGCCCAACGTGGGTGTCGGCCACGGCCTGCCTAAACACTCAAGTCTCTAGTCCAGGTTTATCGCCTATTCGGGTTCCATCCATGAGGAGATCCGGCCGGAGTTTCGCTCACAGCCCCAAACGATGTGAACAGGGTACCGTGACACCAAACGGGCGCCCGGTATACCCGGCCACGTGCCTACCGCATCACAGCCCACCCCTCCGGTCAGCGCTGCCCACGGCCTCCAGCATACTACAAACACCAGAAACTACTTGCAACTCCTGGACAGAGGACAAGGGTGATTAAGAAGCCGAGAGGGTCCATTGGTTTCGGGCCCAATGCGTGGTAGTAGCTGAATCATGGATCACAAACACAGAACTCAGTTCCTGAGGACGGCTGCAATGAGACAACCCACCATGTACTCCTACATGGCCTCTCACCGCTACCTTTACCAAATCGTGTTCACACACTTAGCTCACACACAGTAGGACATGTTCACACACCTCTGATTCATCCCCGATGAATCAGACCTGACTCAACTCTAAGCAGTAGCAGGCATGACAAACAAACATGAATGAGTAGGCACAACAGGGCTCAAACAACTCCTACTCATGCTAGTGGGTTTCATCTATTTACTGTGGCAATGACAGGTCATGCAAAGGATAAAGGGGTTCAGCTACCGCAGCAAGTAACAGATGAATCGTTGTTGTCCTAATGCAGTAAAAGAGAGCAGGAGCGAGAGAGTGGGATTGTATCGGAATGAACAAGGGGGTTTTGCTTGCCTGGCACTTCTGAAGATAACATTGAGTCTTCATCAGTGTCAACGATCACATCATCGGTATCACGTCTATCGAGAGGGGACAAATACCGGCAACACAGAAGGGAACACAATCAATGCAATGCACAATATGATGCATGATCATGACATGGCAAAATGAATGTGTTTTGGGCTAATGCAACTAGCAACAGATTAAATGAAGTTGGTTTGAATACAAGATTCAAATTCAAACTCCATATGTGATTATTCAAATGCCATTTAATTGATTTGTGCTAAACAGCAGCTATAAGTTGTTCTAACATGCATGAAAATGGTACAGATGGATTCCTTGAATTTTTCTGATAATTTTTCATATATAAATTATTTAATTTGGAGTTACGGTTGAATTTCTATGATTTATTGAAGTTTTAGGCATTTTCTGAATTTCCTGAATAATATAAATCCAGAAATGAATTATGGCGTCAGCACCACGTCACTGTGACGTCAGCAGGGTCAACTGGGCTGGCTCGGGTCAAACCTGACGTGTGGGGGCCACACGTCAGTGACACAGGACCTAATCCCGGTCAAACCCAGCGCTGACTGGGGTTTGACCAGGGGTGGGGCCCACAGTCAGTGGCCTAGGGGGTTGGTTAGTGCGTCATTAGTGGCTAATGACAGCGCCACGTCACTGGCCACCGGAGTTCGGCCGGCGGCGACCCGAAACGCGGCGGATGTTCACCGGGGTTGCGCTACGGGCGGCGGCTGGACGCGCGAAGGCCACCAGAAGGTAGCCCGTACACGGCCGCACCTAGCTGGCTGCACGAGGGGCCGCGGGGTGGCCGGAGACGACGGCGGCGAGCACTTCCGCGGTGGCCGGAGTTCGGGCGCGAACGGTGGCGAAGCTACGGCGCACTAGAGGAGTAAACGAGGAGGGCTACGTGCTCCTGGGGGTTCACCGAGCACGGTGACGTGCTCAGGCGCGGGCTGCGGTGGCCCTGGCCACGGCGGCGCCATGGCCGGCGGCGATGGGGTTTCGGTCTTGGTGGATAACCTAGCTACGGCGCACGAACGACGAAACAGAGAGGGGGAAACGGACGGAGAGCTCACGTAGACCCTGTAGAGGTGGACGGCGAGCTTGAGGGAGGCCGGACGGGGACGAATTTGACGGTGGCGATCCGCGGTGGCCGAGGAGGGGAACGGCGAAGCTGGCCCCATCCAGGGCTTCCGGCGCCTTCCGTCTTGGTGAGGAGGAAGAGGGAGGACCGGCGGAGCTTTGGGAGGCGTCGGGGAGGCGAGGCGGTGGTTGTGGCCGCGGCGAACGGCGTCGGTGGCGACGGGGCTCCGCTCGGTGGAAGAGAGAGGGAGCCAGAGAAGGGGGGGGGAGAAGGCACGGGGAGAGTGCGAGGCCTGGGAGGGTGCGTGGCGTCGCGGACGGGGTCCAGGGCGACGAGAGGAAGCAGGAGGTGGCCAGGGGAAGCAGGAGGTGGCCGAGGCCTCTCGGGCGCGCGCCACACCTCGCCTCTGCCTACTGGCAGAGGAAGACGACAGGGGGGGGGAGTGGAGATGGGCTGGGCCGTGCTGCTGGGCCAGGTGGGCTACCAGGTGAGCGCCAGGTAGTCCTTCTCTCTCTTTCTATTTCTTTTCTATTTCTGTTATTTTGTTTTTGATTTGATTTAAAATACCAAATCATTTAATAAAATCCTGGAAACAATTATGGGTGCTTTCTGAATTATTTCAGTGACCCTTAACAATTTCCAACATTTATTTGAACATTTAAATTATTTATAGTATTTAGATGCCCAAAGTCAAATACAATATGATTTAATTCAAAAATCCAAAAATGACCTAGGAATATATTCATCATTTTTGGCAAGGGTTTCCACCTTAACCAGAAATCATGAACTTTTCTTAGGAACCTTTTGGGTTTATTGAAAAGATTTTAATTCACCCTAGTTGAGTTGATTTAATGCTAGGGTTTGAACATCCCCATTTCAATTTTAGGCAAAATTTAAACATGATGCAACACATGACTAGCTAGCTCAGAGCAAACCAGAAGCTAGGGATGTGACAACTCACCCCCACTAAACAAGAATCTCGTCTCGAGATTCAAGCGTAGGGTAAGGTGAAGGGGTAACGCAGACTAGTATAATCTTCACGATCCAGGGTGCACTTCAATTGAATGTTGATTCATTCACCATCATTGTCTTGAAGTCTTGCCTTGAGAACTCCAACTATCGTGACAACGAGAGGAAAGGAAAGACCCTAAAAGAATTGTTCCTCTCGAAGGTCGAACAACTCAGGATTAACCCACGGAATGAGACATAACAACATCTCTCGAGCTGAGAGATGAAGTACACATCCATAGGAATTGGAGTGAAGCAGATGACAAAGGTTCACTAGGTAGACAACAATTCCAGACTCAAGAATGTGGTAAACGATTGTCACGTAGCGAGGAGTTGAGTTGCCATGATACCATAATGATGCACCTTAGGGAAGGTGGCTCATAGAAATATCCCCTTAAGTGGCAAAAAGAATTACCTTTGATTAAAAGATCATTGAAACTCTTTAAACCAGCCTAAGGCAATTCTCGAGCGATCGTTTGGAGGGGGTCGGTAGAATGGCATACTCGGACTTGGATGATTTGGACTACCTTGTTGAAGACAACGCAATGTATGATTTTTGCTTATCACCGGAAATGGAAGAGACCCATGGTAGAATGGCACATTGGCGGTGCAAGCTGGGAACAAAATGCAAATGCTGGGAATGATTCTGGTAACTGGGGAAGAACCCAACACTAGAGAGTTAATTCACTGGCTGAAAAGGTCATAGCATTGCCGAGGAAACTGAGAGGAATCCCAGTTAGCGTCGATGATAACACCTAGCGCTTGAGCGTGCTCTCAAGAACTTGAGCATCTCCACAATCATCAAGGTTTTACCAATATCCGTGTCAAGGATCCTGGCAACACAACTTGCTACCATGATGGCTAATGATGGATGATGCAGATGCAAAGGAAGATAACACCTTCTCAGATTTCACCTTAGCGAGGCCAAGGAATTAAAAATCTGGATGATTGACCGAGAGACATTTAGCACTCCGCTTCTAATGTTCTCCTTGATGTGCTAGTGTAACCCATTCATAGATATGGTTTGATATCTAGAACGTCAAGTAAAAGGTCGGACTTCGGAAACACAAAAATCATAAGGAACAACTAGGGAGGTAAATCCTACGAAATCCTTATGGGGAGGTGGCCAACTTCCTCAA
Organism: Triticum aestivum; assembly: GCF_018294505.1. Lineage (NCBI taxonomy): Eukaryota > Viridiplantae > Streptophyta > Magnoliopsida > Poales > Poaceae > Triticum > Triticum aestivum. The sequence goes on from NC_057810.1 coordinate 233,480,332, forward strand.
TCAAGATATTATAATACAGGTCTTCCGGCGGGGTGTGTTGGCCACGACATCCACTTTACCGGTTATCGCGAGACCAATATTATAGTTCTTGGAAAATGTTTCAACCATCACATCTGCCTGAAATTCAGATCTGGTTGGTGTCAGAATATCCCAGAATCATCAAGTCTAGAAAGAAAAATGAAAGTTTGCAACACAATTCGACGAGATAACGTTGCGAGATTCTCGGGAAATGAACTACGATAGCAAACTCCAAAACATGAGCTGGTTCTGCTACAAACATGTGAACACGTTGTCCAAGACAAGCATGACCACAAAGTAGTCTTATAATAAAACACTACCGAGTTCAGGAGGGGGAACCATCAACGAGGGTATCGAAGTCCTTACATAATTCCGGATTAGCTCTTATGAAGGAACTCCTTCTCCTTGAACAAATCAATCAGTGGCTTGGTGTGCTAGGGATACATATAGATTGAAGGTTGCAAGTCTTCAAACCACAGAATTCTTCGCACGTGTGCATGACTGATTTGGAATGATTCCAAAGAAAGCAACATTGACTTTCTCGAATCCACGGCGGCAACTTGCATCAGATGCACATGAATTAAAGGAAGTCACTACCTTCATCCAAACATATGCTTCATGAGCTAGCATGAACAAATGCTTTCAAAAGTTTCCAACACTAGCTTAATGTTCAACAAAATCATGGAGGAGATAAGGATGTTGTCAATGGGCTCAACAACAATTCATCTAGGTTTCCTTTTAAAAGGAATTCCATAGTTAAGTGAACACGGTGATAGCATTGGTCAGACCAAAGATGTAATGGTGTATGCTCGAGGGATCAACCACGAATAAGACAACATTACGAACATCGTTGGTACTGATTTGATTTGACGATAGCCCACACTCAAATCAAAGGATTGATAAGACAATAGGTCCAGCAACTGATCACAAGGACCAATCGATGAAGATATCATCTTTCTTCAACACACACTACACAAGAATATCCCTTTGGAACGAACTAAGTCAGGCAAGCTTTTATCTTCCAACTCTCCAAGTTGTTGTCTAGCTTAACCAACTAGCTCAGGGATATCTAACACCGATTCTTGGAGAGAAGGTGGTTCACAAGAAACCAACTTGATCACGAGCTCAACATAACAGTCAGGGAACAACCTGGTAATACTTCCGAGAAGATATTCGGAAAATCACGAACCACCGGTATGTTACTAAGCTCGAGAACAATCTCGCTTTTGAGGGCAAGACGATATGATCAAATGAGTGAGGACTTGACAAGATCCTAACTCATCAATCGAAGGGTGCACCGAAATAAGGACTAGGTAGCACGATCAGTCTTAGAAGGATGATTCAAAAACCAACACGCTAAGAATGAAATTATTATCCTTTAACTACCAAGCAACGAGGTTGCTGGAGTATTGATTTCACACATCACAATTCATTTGTCGGTATTCCGGTTGCATCAACACGAGGGCCGAGGAATGACTAATGATGGTGAGAAGTATCACTACGTCAAAATTCATGAGAGTTGGTGCAGTTCTCATGACAATTCTGACATAAAGGGGGTAATACTCCAAGGTAGAACAGAACCAAAAGCTGGATTGGCATTTGATCTGCGGCATACAACTTCTTTGACTCAATCCTGGATATGGAAGAGGTACTGGAGTTTGTTTCTCCTAGTCATTCCGAACTAGAACGGCTTGACGGACCACAAGAATAACGAGCATCGGTGAACACGAATGCACTACATCAACTTGACTATCAACTGCTGGACAAGGGTCAAATACAACTACAGAGGGACAACTCAAAAGAACATATGATTTCCTGAGTTGTGGATGCATGGTTTAGCATGTCGAACGAAGTTCAACATATCTTCCAGATAACCCATGCAGAGAGGTAGGACTGGCAGAGTCACGATTTATGAATGGAGATCTCCTCAAGAGTACACTAATTGTGATCTTTTGATCCAATAAACATCTGCCATAAGCGGTCCATAGTATTTGGAAGAAGGAAATACCACGGACCTCGAGGACTATCGCAAAGTTACTAATATCCTGAAGGAACTAGCAAACACTATCAACATGAGGTAAGTAGAGTGAATCTCGGGTTCAAAACCCAGAAATAGAATACCTACTACTAAGTAGCATCACGGGATGCTTCCGAGAATAAAGGCCAGAATCATCACACTGGGAACACAGATCATGGCTAGACCACTAGATGATCCCCTAAGCACTTAGGGTCATAATAATAATTCCAACATATATGTCGAGGCAATAATTACCTCAACACACCGATTAGTGTGGTTAATCTGGCCCATAAGGGAACATTGAAACGGAAGGAAAGGATTTGCAAATGCATCAGACTACTTAGAAACCTGGGATGACTCGGACAGCATAACGGCTGTAAATGCTCAGAAAAGATTTGAGACATTCACAAAAATGGTGGCATAACCACTCAGAAGCACAATATCAAGGTTTCGAGATCAACAATTAACATACGGAAGTAGTAGGAACTGAACTGAGACTTAAATCCAACAATCTTATAAGTCTACTGATTAGTAACACGTGATCCTAATAGAAAGAAGAGATAGCCTAGTTCTTAATCCCCGTAGAAGAGAAGATGATGACTCAGATCAGAAGGCATGAGGTATAAGGAGTAAAAAGAGCCTTACGTTCCATCCCACAATCAATTCCCTTATATAACTAAAGAATTTCTAGACTCAACTTCGACCAGTTTGGCTTGGTAATCCTACAGGCAGTCAAGCTCTGATACCAACGCTGTCAGGACCCCGACTCAATGCCACATCGATCTAGCATGTAACACCTCATATCACTTTGCGGCCTCACGTACGGTATTTCCACGGGTGTCGCCTTACCTTTGCCCGGGACCGTTTGCGCCTTTTGGCACACGTATATGATAGTGTCGCTAGCATCCATATGATAAGGAGCCCGGGCTGACATGGCTAGTCGTAAACCCAAAGTGGCACAGACTTACAGGGACAGGCATCCATGACCCAGCATCGAACGTGTCGGTCATCAGCGAGTGAATCCAGGCTATAGCACTGGGCCGGGCTAGGCAGGACTCCGGTATTCATCGCGTGACATTTCCCCGAAGGGACAGACACAGGAACGAAGAAGGACACATGCCGGCCAGCCTAAGTGTTCCGGAGCAGTAGCAAGCTACCATGGCTCGGTGGAAACACTAGGAGACATTTCCCGGTAAGAGAGGCTACCAAGGATAAACAACTAGGTTGTCAGATCCCACACATACCAAGCATTTCAATAACATACACACAATATGCTCGATATGTGCAAATACAACATGGCATCACAACATGACTCTACGACTCAAGTATTTATCAATAGGCTCCGAGGAGCGAGATATTACAAACATGGGTCTCATGACCCAACAATCAGAGCATACAAATCAAAGCACAAGCGGAAGCTATCATGTCTGAGTACAGACATCTATAAATGAAAAAGGCTGAGAAGCCTGACTATCTACCAAATCCTGCCGAGGGCACAAGATCGTAGCTGAGGTAACAAGCTAAACGTCGAAGTCCACGTGGAACTACTAGTGAGACCGAAGTCTCTCTGCAAAAACATAAAATAGGCAAACGTGAGTACAAATGTACCCAGCAAGACTTACATCAGAACTAACTACATATGCATCATTATCAACAAAGGGGATGGTGGGGTTTAACTGCAGCAAGCCAGCTTTGACTCGGTGGCTATCCTAACTACGACTGCAAGTAACTCTTTTGAGGTGGCGCACACGAGTCCACATATTCACCATATCAATACACCACTATGGATCCGCTCCCGTCTCCCTACGAGAACGCCATCCATAGCACTCACGCTTATCTTGCGTATTTTAGAGTATCCACTTTCACTTGTCTATGAACTGATATAAGCAACCCAGAAGTCCTTTTCCGCGGACACGGCTATTCGAATAGATATATTAACCCTGCAGGGGTGTACTTCTTCACACACGCTCTCACCACTTACCGCCGTTTACACGACATGTACTCGGCAACCTTCAAGCGGAAGCCCAACGTGGGTGTCGGCCACGGCCTGCCTAAACACTCAAGTCTCTAGTCCAGGTTTATCGCCTATTCGGGTTCCATCCATGAGGAGATCCGGCCGGAGTTTCGCTCACAGCCCCAAACGATGTGAACAGGGTTCCGTGACACCAAACGGGCGCCCGGTATACCCGGCCACGTGCCTACCGCATCACAGCCCACCCCTCCGGTCAGCGCTGCCCACGGCCTCCAGCATACTACAAACACCAGAAACTACTTGCAACTCCTGGACAGAGGACAAGGGTGATCAAGAAGCCGAGAGGGTCCATTGGTTTCGGGCCCAATGCGTGGTAGTAGCTGAATCATGGATCACAAACACAGAACTCAGTTCCTGAGGACGGCTGCAATGAGACAACCCACCATGTACTCCTACATGGCCTCTCACCGCTACCTTTACCAAATCGTGTTCACACACTTAGCTCACACACAGTAGGACATGTTCACACACCTCTGATTCATCCCCGATGAATCAGACCTGACTCAACTCTAAGCAGTAGCAGGCATGACAAACAAACATGAATGAGTAGGCACAACAGGGCTCAAACAACTCCTACTCATGCTAGTGGGTTTCATCTATTTACTGTGGCAATGACAGGTCATGCAAAGGATAAAGGGGTTCAGCTACCGCAGCAAGTAACAGATGAATCGTTGTTGTCCTAATGCAGTAAAAGAGAGCAGGAGCGAGAGAGTAGGATTGTATCGGAATGAACAAGGGGGTTTTGCTTGCCTGGCACTTCTGAAGATAACATTGGGTCTTCATCAGTGTCAACGATCACATCATCGGTATCACGTCTATCGAGAGGGGACAAATACCGGCAACACAGAAGGGAACACAATCAATGCAATGCACAATATGATGCATGATCATGACATGGCAAAATGCATGTGTTTTGGGCTAATGCAACTAGCAACAGATTAAATGAAGTTGGTTTGAATACAAGATTCAAATTCAAACTCCATATGTGATTATTCAAATGCCATTTAATTGATTTGTGCTAAAGAGCAGCTATAAGTTGTTCTAACATGCATGAAAATGGTACATATGGATTCCTTGAATTTTTCTGATAATTTTTCATATATAAATTATTTAATTTGGAGTTACAGTTAATTTTCTATGATTTATTGAAGTTTAGGGCATTTTCTGAATTTCCTGAATAATAATAAATCCAGAAATGAATTATGGCGTCAGCACCACGTCACTGTGACGTCAGCAGAGTCAACTGGGCTGGCTCGGGTCAAACCTGACGTGTGGGGGCCACACGTCAGTGACACAGGACCTAATCCCGGTCAAACCCAGCGCTGACTGGGGTTTGACCAGGGGTGGGGCCCATAGTCAGTGCCTAGGGGGTTGGTTAGTGCGTCATTAGTGGCTAATGACAGTGCCACGTCACTGGCCACCGGAGTTCGGCCGGCGGCGACCCGAAACGCGGCGGATGTTCACCGGGGTTGCGCTACGGGCGGCGGCTGGACGCGCGAAGGCCACCAGAAGGTAGCCCGTACACGGCCGCACCTAGCTGGCTGCACGAGGGGCCGCGGGGTGGCCGGAGACGATGGCGGCCAGCACTTCCGCGGTGGCCGGAGTTCGGGCACGTACGGTGGCGAAGCTACGACGCACTAGAGTAGTAAACAAGGAGGGCTACGTGCTCCTGGGGGTTCACCGAGCACGGTGACGTGCTCAGGCGCGGGCTGCGGTGGCCCTGGCCACGGCGGCGCCATGGCCGGCGGCGATGGGGTTTCGATCTTGGTGGATAACCTAGCTACGGCGCGCGAACGATGAAACAGAGAGGGGGAAACGGACGGAGAGCTCACGTAGACCCTGTAGAGGTGGACGGCGAGCTTGAGGGAGGCCGGACGGGGACGAATTTGACGGCGGCGATCTGCGGTGGCCGAGGAGGGGAACGGCGAAGCTGGCCCCATCCAGGGCTTCCGGCGCCTTCCGTCTTGGTGAGGAGGAAGAGGGAGGACCGGCAGAGCTTTGGGAGGCGTCGGGGAGGCGAGGCGGTGGTTCTGGCCGCGGCGAACGGCGTCGGTGGCGACGGGGCTCCGCTCGGTGGAAGAGAGAGGGAGCCAGAGAAGGGGGGGGGGAGAAGGCACGGGGAGAGTGCGAGGCCTGGGAGGGTGCGTGGCGTCGCGGACGGGGTCCAGGGCGACGAGAGGAAGCAGGAGGTGGCCAGGGGAAGCAGGAGGTGGCCGAGGCCTCTCGGGCGCGCGCCACACCTCGCCTCTGCCTACTAGCAGAGGAAGACGACAGGGGGGGAGTGGAGATGGGCTGAGCCGTGCTGTTGGGCCAGGTGGGCTACCAGGTGAGCGCCAGGTAGTCCTTCTCTCTCTTTCTATTTCTTTTCTATTTCTGTTATTTTGTTTTTGATTTGATTTAAAATACCAAATCATTTAATAAAATCCTGGAAACAATTATGGGTGCTTTCTGAATTATTTCAGTGACCCTTAACAATTTCCAACATTTATTTGAACATTTAAATTATTTATAGTATTTAGATGCCCAAAGTCAAATACAATATGATTTAATTCAAAAATCCAAAAATGACCTAGGAATATATTCATTATTTTTGGCAGAGGTTTCCACCTTAACCAGAAATCATGAACTTTTCTTAGGAACCTTTTGGGTTTATTGAAAAGATTTTAATTCACCCTAGTTGAGTTGATTTAATGCTAGGGTTTGAACATCCCCATTTCAATTTTAGGCAAAATTTAAACATGATGCAACACATGACTAGCTAGCTCAGAGCAAACCAGAAGCTAGGGATGTGACAGAGTAGGAGAGGGAAGGGGGGGCCGCGCCCCCACCCCTTGTCCAATTCATATTGGCAAGGGGGGCGCCACCTCCTGTGGCTGCCCTCTCCTCTCCACGAAGGCCCATGTGGCCCATTAACTTTACCGGGTGGTTCCGGTAACCTCCCGGTACTCCGAAAAATCCCCGAACCTCTTCGGAACCATTCCGGTGTCCTTACATAACCTTCCAATATATCAATCGTTACCTCTCCACCATTTCGAGACTCCTCGTCATGTCCGTGATCTCATCCGGGACTCCGAACAACCTTCGGTCACCAAAACACATAACTCATATAATACCAATCGTCATCGAACGTTAAGTGTGCGAACCATACGGGTTCGAGAACTATGTAGACATGACCGAGGCACCTCTCCAGTCAATAACCAATAGTGGAACCTGCATTCTCATATTGGTTCCCACATATTCTACAAAGATCTTTATCGATCGGACCACAATGTCAATATAGTTATTCCCTTTGTCATCGGTATGTTACTTGCCCGAGATTCGATCGTCGGTATCTTCATACCAAGTTCAATCTCGTTACCAGCAAGTCTCTTTACTCATTCCATAGTGCATCATCCTGTAACTAACTCATTAGTCACATTGCTTGCAAGGCTTCATATGATGTGCATTACCAAGAAGTCCTAGAGATACATCTCCGATACTTGGAGTGACAAATCCTAATCTCGATCTATGCTAACCCAACAAACACCTTCGGAGATACCTGTAGAGCATCTTTATAATCACCCAGTTACGTTGTGACGTTTGATAGCACACAAGGCATTCCTCCGGTGTTCGGAGTTGCATAATCTCATAGTCGGAGGAATATATATTTGACACGAAGAAAGCAGTAGCAATAAAACAGAATGATCATTGTGCTAAGCTAACGGATGGGTCTTGTCCATCACATCATTCTACTAATGATGTGATCCTGTTATCAAATGACAAATCATGTCCATGGCTAGGAAACTTAACCATCTTTTTATCAACGAGCTAGTATAGTAGAGGCATACTAGGGGCACATTGTTTTTGTCTATGTATCCACACATGTATCAAGTTTCCGGTTAATACAATTCTAGCATGAATAATAAACATTTATCATGATAACAGGAAAATATAAAATAAAAACTTTATTATTTCCTCTAGGGCATATTTCCTTCATATAAATCACATATGTGAATTATATCATGCAATCCCGATTACTTAGATAACATGTATGTGAATTATGTCTTGCGAACCTGTTTGCTAAAGACATCATATAATTATCTCATGCCATCCTGTTTAGTTAGTCATCATATCTTTGAATTATGTCATGCTATGCTATCCAGTTTAGATATACATCATATATGTAAAATTATGTCATGCTATCCTTTTTAGTTAAACAATATATATGTGAACTACTTCATGCCCTCGTTTTTCCACACCATCTATTGCATCTGTCTCTCATACAAGGTTAGTACATTCAACTACTTTTCTTGTTTATCAGCCATTTGAATTGGAGGGGGTGATGGCAGTATCTAGCGGAGTAAAAACACAATATTCAAATAAAATAGTGCTACCTCTTGGTGGAGATAGCACCCCGGTAGTACATGCATAAGAACCAGCCCTACCACACATAACCCAGACCTCTTGCAGATTGTACCCCTACTCCGATGGACAGAACCAGCTTCACCCAATCTAACCCCAAACCCGGCAGATAGTAACCCAGTTCCAGTTGACACAACACCATCTCCACCACAGAGCTCCCCAACAAGGGCAGTTAGTAAGACAACTCTGGTGCCCAAAGCGCCAGTACTACCACGGAAAACCCCAACTCCACTAGCCAGTATACCTATTCCTGTGGACGAATGATACGTCTCCAACGTATCTATAATTTTTTTATTGTTCCATGTTGTTATATTATCATTCTTGGATGTTTTACAATCATTTTATAGCAACTTTATGTCATTCTTTGGGACTAACCTATTGACATAGTGCCCAGTGCTAGTTGCTGCTTTTTGCTTGTTTTTTATTTCGCAGAATATCATTACCAAACAGAGTCCAATGCAGCGAAACTTTTTGGAGAAATTTTTGGACCAAAAGACACAAGATGGGCCAAAGAAGTACCAGAGGGGAGCCCCAAGGGGGGCACAACCCACCAGGGCGCGCCTGGGCCTCCAGGCGCACCCAGATGGGTTGTGCCCACCTTAGTGGTCTCCCGCACCGCCTCTTCGCTCTATAAATACCCCAATATTCTAGAAACCCTAGGAGAGTCGACGAAAAACAATTCCAGTCGTCGCAAGTTCTAGAACCACGAGATCCAATCTAGACACCATCACGAAGGGGTTCATCATCCTCATTGGTGCCTCTCCGATGATGCGTGAGTAGTTCATCAAAGACCTATGGGTCTGTAGGCAGTAGCTAGATGGCTTCTTCTCTCTTTTTGATTCTCAATATAGTGGTCTCTTGGAGATCTATTTGATGTAACTCTTTTTGCGGTGTGTTTGTTTGGATCCGATGAACTTTGAGTTTATGATCAGATATATATATATATATATATATATATATATATATATATATAAATGAAAGTTATTTGAGTCGTCTTTGATCTCTTATATGTATGATTACTTATAGGCTCGTATTTCTTCTTCAAATCTTTGGTTTAGTTAGGCCAACTAGATCGATTTTTCTTGCCACGGGAAGAGGTGCTTTGTGATGGGTTCGATCGTGCGGTGTTCTTTCCTAGTGACTAGGGGTGGGCATATAACCCGAAAACCGAACAACCAAACCGAGTTAACCTGAACCGAAGCCAAAATGATCGAAACCGATTAGTTTGGTACTTTGCTCGGTTAGCTTTTGTCGGAAACCAAATTTACTTCGATGATTTCGGTATGCACCCTCGGTCCACCGAACTGATCGAAGCACCGAAGCACATCTAATCAATCCCCCTTGATTTCCTATTAATCCTCGTCCACCTGTACTGAAAGCGCACATGCCACAACTCACAAAACGCACTGCGTCCGTTTGCTTCCTTCTTTTATTATACCACATCACATGGGCAAGATAGTTGATGCCTGCTGTCTTGCTCACGTGACGTTATCTAGCCCACACAAGACAGAACTCCTAGCCCAGCCTAGACACAATGGATAAGGTTTAATTAATGCATCATCCCAGCTGGCCAACCCAGCGCGGCAGTGCCTCACATGTGGCCATGCCTCAGCAGTTCCATCTGTGATCTGTTCGGTCCAAAACCGAATCCCGGACCGATCTATGTGGGAACTGAACACTTGGTTTCGTTAATTCCTATACACCGATCGGTGCATGTTTTCTGGGAACTGAAAAGTCTATAACACCGAAGGACCGAACTGAACGGTTCAGTGGAACCGAACACCCACCCCTACTAGTGACAGAAGGGGCAGCAAGACACGCATGTATCATTGCTATTAAGGATAACAAGATGGGGGCTATTCCTGCATGAATAGATCTCGTCTACATCATGTCATTGTTCTTATTGCATTACTCCGTTTCTCCATGAACATAATACACTAGATGCATGTTGGATAGCGGTCGATGTGTGGAGCAATAGTAGTAGATGCAGGCAGGAGTCGGTCTATTAATCTTGGACGTGTTGCCTGTATAATGGTCATTGTTTGGATATCATCATAATTATTTGATCTTCTATCAATTGCCCAACAGTAATTTGTTTACCCATCGTGTGCTATTTCTTGAGAGAAGCCACTAGTGAAATCTACGGCCCCCGGGTCTATTTTACCATCATACATTTTTAGATCTGCATTGCTATTTGCTTGCATCTTTTATTTTCAGATCTGTATTATCAAAAACCCAAAAATACCTCACTGAATTTTATTTGCCGTTATTCTATTTGCATCTACCAATCCATCTATTTACCAATCTTTCACCCAAGAGGGATTGACAACCCCTCTTATGCATCAGGTTGCAAGTATTTGTTCTTTGTGTGCAGGTACCGTTTACATAGTGTTTCTTGGTTCTCATACTGGTTCGATAACCTTGGTTTCATAAGTGAGGGAAATACCTACCGTAGCTATGTTGCATCATCCCTTCCTCTTTGGGGAAATACCGACCTAGTTCAAGCGACATGAAAAGGAATTTCCGGCGCCGTTGGCGGGGAGACATCATCAACTTTTATCAGGTTCCTAATCACAAATCTCATCTGCTTGCAATTTGCATTATTTTCCATTTGCCTCTCGTTTTCATATCCCCCACTTCACAATAACTTGCCATTTTATTCGCCCTCTTTTTTGTTTGCCTTTTTCTCGTGAGATCTGTTTGCAATCTTGCTTGCCTTGTCATTATGGATAGTTTTTCCTCGTTGTTTTTATGTGGGCATCACCACTTGGTATAGGTTCATCCTTGATACGATTACCGGTGGGAATTTTTTGATTTGTCCATCTTTGGATGCTTTTAATGCTATGGGAAATCTATTGGGTTCACCACCTATCATTGTTAATGAAACAAATTTGACTCTCGAGCATGTTATGCAAAGATTAGATGCTATTGAAAAGAAGATGATTACTACGGAACAAATTGAAAATTTGGATAAAAGAATGCACAATCTTGCTAATAAATTTGGGTCAAAAGCGAGAGTGGTTTTAAAGCTACTAAAGGAAAAGGAAATCATAATTGTTGAAAGAATTGAAGAAAGTCCTTCTCTGATTGATAAGTTGGAAGCAATTTTTAGTAACTTAAGCACAACTTTTGCTTCTGTTAAAACTATTTAAAAGACGAACGTAAAAATTTGCAAGTCTACATAAGTTACTAAAAATAAGAGTGTCACTTCTAATAGCAACAAGGGGGATCTTAAAATGATTAGTATTCATCCCAATTTTATTGAAGTGATAAAAAACCCTACTTGTAGGAGCAAATTCTTCAATCTTGTTCCTAGGAGTATTATTGTTGAAAATATGTATGCTAAATCCTTAAAGAAACCTAGGTGTTTGATTGAGGAGTTGAAAACCAAAGATGACAATATTTGAATCTATGCATTAAGCCTAGCTAGGGGCGTAAAACGGTAACGCTTGTTGGAGGCAACCCAATGAATAAAATTTATTTTTACCTTTTTATTTCTATTTTTGAGTGTTTGCACAATTATGCCTCTAATTTTTTTATGTTTTAATTAGTTTTTGTGCCAAGCTAAGCCTTTTGGATCATGTTGGGTGATAGTTGATTTGATCTTGTTGAAAAACAGAAACTTTTGCACTCAATACTAGAATTTTAAAAAAACATCATAGAAATGTGCTTTTGCTCTGAATTCATTTACACAAGATTGATATACAAATTGCCCATGTTGTCCTAATTTTTCAGAATTTTTGGAGTTACATCAGTATACGAAGTTCCCTGATTACTATAGACTATTCTATTTTTGACAGCTTCTATTTTCGTTGCATTGGGTGCTTATTTTGATGAATCTATGGATTGTATCGGGGGATATAAGCCATGGTAAACTTAGAATATAGTAGATATAATTCAATAATAAAATATGAATGGGTTTGCAACAATACTTAAAGTAGTGATTTGCTTTCTTATACTAACGGATGTCACGAAGGTTTTGTTAAGTTTTGTGTGATTGAAGTTTTTGAGTTTTGGGTGAGTTCACGATGGATGAAGGAATAAGGAGTAGCAAGAGCCTAAGCTTGGGGATTCCCCATGGCACCCCAAGATAATATTCAAGGAGAAACAATCAACTAAGCTTGGGTATGCCCCGAATGGCATCGCCTCTTTCTTCTAACGACCATCGGTATTTTACTTGGACCTATATTTTTATTCATCACATATCATGAGTTTTGCTTGGAGCGTATTGTATTATATGAGTCTTTGCTTGTTTTGCTTTTTTAGTTTGTCACAAGTATTCTTGCTAGACACACCTATTTGAGAGAGCCAAAATTATGCCATGATTTATTAGAATTGCTCTTTATGCTTCACTTAAATTTTTTGAGCTATGGAATTGCTCTAGTGCTTCAGTTATATCTTTGTGAGCACGGTGTGCTTTAATATTTTTGAAGAAATGCTCTCATGCTTGACTTAGATTTATTTGAGAGTTAGTAATTTTGAAGAAATTCTCTCATGCTTCACTTAGATTAACTTTTAGAGCCGAAAAAATTTATGCTCATGTTCTTCACTTAGATTTGTTTGAGCTTGTCAAAAGCAATTGCAATATATGAAACTAGTCCCAAAGTGATAGATATTCAAGAGGGATATAATAAAAACTTTCATGAAGATCATTGGACAAACTAAACTTGTGTCACATCCCTAGCTGCTGGTAGTGCTCTAGGCTAGCTCATGTGTGCATCATGTTTAAATTCTGAAAATTTGAACTGAGGGAATTTTGGAAGCCTCAAAACCTTAAATAAAAGAGGGGCAAAAACCCTAGAAATCTCATTCATTGCTCCAAAATGCTCTTCTTAAATGTTCGATAATTTTTGGTAAGGGTTCTGGTCCCAACCAAAATATTGAACATTTTTAAGGAATTATTTTTGGGACTTTGGATTTAATTCATTAGCTATTTGAATTTGAATTATATTCATATAATTAGAATATAATATCAAATACCCCTGATATATTTTATAAGCTTTTGGAAAAGTCCATTTAGCAATATAAAATATTCAGAGGAGTTTTCGGCATTGTTTGAATTATTTTAAATTCAAAACAGTGGCAAAATAAATTAAATAAAACAAAACAGAAGAAAAAAATAAAAAGAACAGAAGCCTACCTGGGCCACTTACCTGTAGCCGGCCCAGCTGGCCAGCTCCTCCCGCTGGCCCAGCCCACCGCCGCCTCCCTCCCCTGTCGCCTTCCTCCTCTGCCAGGAGGACGGGCACGCGCCCGGCGCGCGCGGCCACGCGCCCCGGCCACCTCCTCCCTGCCTGGCTGCCTCCTCCTCCCCTGGTTCCCTCCCGCGACGCCACGCAGCCCCGACCTCCTCTCACTTCTCCCTTGCTCTCTGGACCCCCTCCTCCTCCTCTGTTCTCCTCACCGAGCGGAGCCCGTCGCCGCCGCTCGCCATAACCATGGCCACCGGGCCTCCCTCGCTCCCCCGACTAGCCCAGAGGCTCCGCCTCGACCCCCTCTTCCCTCTCCACCGACCCACGGCCCTCCGAAAGCCCTGCAACGCCGCCACCATCGACGTTCCGTCGCCGGCCACCGAAGCTCACCGCTGGCGATTCGCCGCCTCCGACGCCTCCCCGAGCTCCCCGAGGCCACCGTCGCAACCCCTGTGAGCTCCGCCACCGTTTCCCCCTCTTTCCCTCTTCGTTTGGTTGCCGTAGCTGTCGCCCCCTTGATGACCGAAACCCGCCGCCGTCTGTGATCGCCGCCGACGTGCCTCCGGCCACCTAGTGGCCCGGCTGACGTGCTCAGCTTCCTCCCCGCACTGCCTGGAACACGTAGGTGCCCTGCACGAGCCTCCCCGGCCACCGTAGCGTCAACCCCGAGCTCGCCTGAGCTCCGGCGACCACCACGCTCGACGCCGGTGACGACTCCGGCCATCTTAGGCCCAGCCGCTGCCACTACTCGACGCGGACGAGCGCCCGCATCACGTAGACGCTCTCCGCCGGCCATTTGGTCGCCGGAGGAGGAAACCCGCACCCCTCCGCCGTCTCTGGCTCCGCCGGCGATGAGTCGCGGGTCAACTCCGGCGAGTTGACCCAGGTTTGACCTTCCCCGTGTGTCACTGACGTGTGGGCCACCCCCCCTGACATTTTAGTTAGTATTAGTTTAACACTAATTAACCTAGGTTAGTTAGCTGATTAGTCGCTGACCAGTGGGCCCCGGCCCCACAAACAGTTTAGTTAGAATTAACTTAAGGCTAATTAACTTGGTTAATTAGTTGTGTCACTGACCAGTGGACCCCACTGGTCAGGTTTGACATGAATCTGCCCCGTTGACCTGATGACGTCAAGGTGATGTCATGCTGACGCAATAATTCCTTTCTGGAATTAAAATAAATTAGGAAATGATTTATAATTTCAGAAAATGCCCTAAACTTCAATAAATCATAGAAAATTAACCGTAACTCCAAATTAAATAATTTATATATGAAAAATTATCAGAAAAATTCAAGGAATCCATCTGTACCATTTTCATGCATGTTAGAACAATTTATAGCTGATGTTTAGCACAAATCAATTAAATGGCATTTGAATAATCACATATGGAGTTTGAATTTGAATCTTGTATTCAAACCAACTTCATTTAATCTGTTGCTAGTTGCATTAGCTCAAAACACCAGCATGTTGCCATGTCATAGCATGCATCATATTGTGCATTGCATTGATCGTTTTTCTTCTGTGTTTGCCGGTGTTGTTCCCCCTCGGTAGACGTTGTACCGACGATGTGATCGTTGACACTGATGAAGACTCAATGTTATCTTCAGAAGTGCCAGGCAAGCAAAACCCCCTTGTTCATTCCGATAAAATCCCACTCTCTCGCTCCTGCTCTCTTTTACTGCATTAGGACAACAACAACATATTTGTTACTTGCTGCGGTAGCTGAACCCCTTTATCCTTTGCATGACCTGTCATTGTCACAGTAAATAGATGAAACCCACTAGCATGAGTAGGAGTTGTTTGAGCCCTGATGTGCCTACTCATTCATGCTTGTTTGTCATGCCTGCTACTGCTTAGAGTTGAGTCAGGTCTGATTCATCGGGGATGAATCAGAGGCATGTGAACATGTCCTACTGTGTGTGAGCTAAGTGTGTGAACACGATTTGGTAAAGGTAGCGGTGAGAGGCCATGTAGGAGTACATGGTGGGTTGTCTCATTGCAGCCGTCTTCAGGAACTGAGTTCTGTGTTTGTGATCCATGACCAGTTACTACCACACATTGGGTTCCGGTAACTCGACCCCTCTCGACTTATTAATCAACATGATCTCTGTCCAGGAGTTGCAACTAGTTTCTGGTGTTTGTAGGTAGTGTTAGTAGTCTACCAAGTGGCACCCAGTACAGGTGGGCTTGGGACAGACTAGGCACAGTGGCACGGTGTACCAAGCGTACATCCACCCGTCGAGGTGGGCTTGGGAACCCTGCACACATCGTTTGGGGCCGTGAGCGACACCCCGGCCGGATCTCCTTGCGGATGGAACCCGAATAGGCGATAAACCTGGACTAGAGACTTGTTCGGTTAGTCAGGTCGTAGCCGACTCCCTCGCCCGGCTTCCGCTTGAAGGTTGCCGAGGTACATGACGTGTACAGGGCGATAAGTGGCGAAAGCATGGGTGAAGAAGTACACCCTGCAGGGTTATCATTATCTATTCGAATAGCCGGATTCCTTGGATATGGAAACTTGGACCCCTTGCATAGTTCATAGACAAGTGAAAGTGGATACTCTAAAATACGCAAGATAAGCGTGAGTGCTATGGATGGCGTTCTCGTAGGGAGACGGGAGCGAATCCATAGTGGTGTATTGGTTGGTGAATATGTGGACTCGTGTGCGCCACCTCAAAAAAGTTACTTGCAGTCGTAGTTCAGGATAGCCACCGAGTCAAAGCTGGCTTGCTGCAGTCAAACTCCATCATCCCCTTGTCGATAATGATGCATATGTAGTTAGATCTGATGTAAGTCTTGCTGGGTACATTTGTACTCACGTTGCTTAATTTATGTTTTTGCAGAGAGACTTCGGTCTCGCTAGTAGTACCGTGTGGACTTCGACGTTTAGCTTGTTACCTCAGCTACGATCTTGTGCCCTCGGCAGGATCTGGTAGATAGTCAGGCTTCTTAGCCTTTTTCATTTATAGATGTCTGTACTCAGACATGATAACTTCCGCTTGTGCTTTTACTTGTATGCTCTGAGTGTTGGGTCATGAGACCCATGATTGTAATATCTCGCTCCTCGGAGCCTATTGAATAAACTACTGAGTCGTAGAGTCATTTTGTGATGCCATGTTGTATTGCACATATCGAGCATATTGTGTGTATGTTATTGAAATGCTTGGTATGTGTGGGATCTGACAATCTAGTTGTTTATCTTTAGTAGCCTCTCTTACCGGGAAATGTCTCCTAGTGTTTCCATCGAGCCATGGTAGCTTGCTACTGCTCCGGAACACTTAGGCTGGCCGGCATGTGTCCTTCTTTGTTCCTGTGTCTGTCCCTTCGGGGAAATGTCACGTGATGAATACCGGAGTCCTGTTAGCCCGCTACAGCCCGGTTCACCGGAGTCCTGCTAGCCCAGTGCTACAGCCTGGATTCACTCGCTGATGACCGACACGTTCGATGCTGGGTCATGGATGCCTGTCCCTGTAAGTCTGTGCCGCTTTGGGTTTACGACTAGCCATGTCAGCCCGGGCTCCTTATCATATGGATGCTAGCGACACTGTCATATACGTGTGCCAAAAGGCGCAAACGGTCCCGGGCAAAGGTAAGGCGACACCCGTGGGAATACCGTGCGTGAGGCCGCAAAGTGATATGAGGTGTTACATGCTAGATCGATGTGGCATTGAGTCGGGGTCCTGACAGTCTTGGTATCAGAGCTTGACTGCCTGTAGGATTACCAAGCCAAACTGGTCGAAGTTGAGTCTAGAAATTCTTTAGTTATATAAGGGAATTGATTGTGGGATGGAACGTAAGGCTCTTTTTACTCCTTATACCTCATGCCCTTCTGATCTGAGTCATCTTATCTTTCCTACGGGGTTAAGAAACTAGGCTTTCTCTTCTTTCTATCAGGATCACGTATTACTAGTCTGTAGACTTATAAGATTGTTCGATTTAAGCTTGAGTCCAGTTCCTACTACTTCTGTATGATTACTGTTGATCTCGGAACCTTGATACTGTGATGTTGAGTGGTTATGCCACCATTTTGCGATTGTCTCAAATCTTTTTGAGCATTTACAGCCGTTATGCTGTCCGAGTCATTCCAGGTTTCTAAATAGTCTGATGCATTTGCAAAATCCTTTTCCTCTGGTTTCGATGCTCCTTTATGCCAGCTCAATCACACTAATTGTTGAGTTGAGGTATTCTATTGCCTTGACATTATGTTGGAGTTACTATTATGGCCCTAGGTGTTTAGGGAGTCACCTAGTAATCTAGCAATGTTTTGTGATCCCAGTGTGATGATTCTGGCTTTTATTCTCGAAAGCATCCCGTGATGCTACTTAGTAATAGGTATTCTGTTCCTGGGTTCTTGAACCCGAGATTCACTCTACCTACTTCATGTTGATAGTAATTGCTAGTGCCTTTAGGATATTAGTAACCTTTGTGATAGTCCTTGAAGTTCGTGGTATCTTCTTCTTCCAAATACCATGAACTGCTTATGGCAGAAGTTCCTCGTTGAACTGAAATATCACAACAAGATTATTCTTGATGAGTTCTCCATGCTATATTGTGACTCTGCCAGTTCAACCTTTCCGCATAGGTTATCCGGAAGAAACATGTTGAGCTCTGCTCGACATACTAATCTATGCATCCACAACTCAGAAAACATATGTTCCTTTGGGTTGTCCCTCGTTAGTTGTCTTCTGACCCTCGTCTATCAATTGATAGTCAAGAGTATGTGTGCAATCGTTCATCGATGCCTATTATTCTTGTGGTCCGTCAAGCCATTCTATTCAGGATGACTAGGAGAAACAAACTCCAGTACCTCATCCATATCTAGGATTGGGTCAAAACAATTGTACTCCGCAGATCAAAATGCCAATCCAGCTTTTGCTCTGTTCTACCTTGGAGTATTACCATCTTTTATATCGAGATTATGGTAGGAATTGCACACCATCCTATGAACTCTTGGTACAGTGATACTTCTTGCCATCATTGTTCATTCCTCGGTTCTTGTGTTATTGTAACCGGAATGCCGACAAGTGAATCGTGGTGTGTGAAATCAATACTGCTAGCAACTCTGTTGCTTGGTAGTAAATGGACAATATTCTCATTCTTAGCATGTTGGTTTTTGAATCATCCTTCTAAGACTGATCGTGCTACCCAGTCCTTATTTTGGTGCACCCTTCGATTGATGAGTTAGGATCTTGTCAAGTCCTCACCCATTTGATCATATCGTCTTGCCCTCAAAAGCGAGATTGTTCTCGAGCTTAGTAACATATCGGTGGTTCGTGATTTCCGAAGATCTTCTCGGAAGTATTACCAGGTTGTCACCTGACCGCTATGTTGAGCTCGTGATCAAGTTGGTTTCTTGTGAACCACCTTATCTCCAAGAATCGGTGTTAGATATCCCTGAGCTAGTTGGTTAAGCTAAACGACAACTTGGAGGGTTGGAAGATAAAAGCTTGCCTGACTTAGTTCGTTCCAAAGGGATATTCTTGTGTAGTGTGTGTTGAAGAAAGATGATATCTTCATCGATTGGTCCCTGTGATCAGTTGCTGGACCTATTGTCTTATCAATCCTTCGATTTGAGTGTGGGCTATCGTCAAATCAAGTCAGAACCAACGATGTTCGTAATGTTGTCTTACTCGTGGTTGATCCCTCGAGCATACACCATTATATCTTTTGGGTCTGACCAATGCTATCATCGTGTTCACATGATGGTGGAAGTCCAGTGATATGGAAATTCCGATGAGTTGTTGTTGAGCCCATTGACAACATCCTTATCTCCTCCATGATGTTGTTGAACATTAAGATAGTGTTGGAAACTTTTGAAAGCATTTTCTTCATGCTAGCTCATGAAGTACTTGTTTGATGAAAGGAGTGACTTCCTTTGATTCACGTGCATTTTGATGTAAGTTGCCGTCGTGAATTCGAGAAAGTTTGTTTTTACTCCTTTGGAATCATCCCAAGTCGGTCATGCACGTGCGAAGAATTCTGTGGTCTGTTAGACTGATCATCTTCATTCCATATGTATATCCTAGCACACCAAGCCACTGATTGACTCGTTCAAGGAAAAGAAGTCTATGCTTGGGATCTAATCCATGGACTTGCGTAAAGACTTCGATATCCTCGATGATGGCTCCCAACCAGAACTCGGTAGTGTTTTATTGTAAGACTACCATGTGGGCATGCTTGTCTGGAACAACGTGTTCACATGTTTGTAGCAGAACCAGCTCATGTTTTGGAGCTTGCTATCGTAGTTCATTTCCTGAGAATCTCGCAACGTCATCTCGTCGATTTGTGTTGCAAACTTTCATTTTTCTTCCTAGACTCGATGAGTCTGGAATATCCTGACACCAACCAGATCTGAGTCTCAGGCAGATATGATGGTTGGAATATTTCCCAAGAACTATAATATTGGTCCCTCGATAACCGGTAAGGTGGATGTCGTGGCCAACACACCCAACCGGAAGACCTATTATTATAATATCTTGATTGAAGAAGTTGACCATCTCCCCATAAGGATTTCGTAGGATTTACCTCCGTAACTGTTCCTTATGGATTCTACTGCTCCCGAAGTCCGACCTTTACTTGATGTTCTAGTTAGCAAACCATATCTAAGAATGGGTTACACTAGCACATCAAGGAGAACATTAGAAGCGGAGTGCTAAATGTCTCTCGGTCGATCATCGAGATTTTATTTCCTTGTCCCCGCCAAAGGTGAAATCTGAGAAGGTGCTATCTTCCTTTGCCTCTGCATCATCCATCATTAGCCATCATGGTAGTATGTTGTGTTGCCAGGATCCTTGACACGGATGTTGGTATAACCTTGATGAATATGGAAATGCTCAAGTTCTTGAGAGCACGCACAAGCGCTAGGTGTTATCATCGGCACTAACTAGGTTTGCTCTCAGTTTCCTCGGCAATGCTATGATCTTTCAAAATAGTGAATTCACTCTCTGTTGTTGGGTTCTTCCCCAGTTACCAGAATCATTCCCAGCATTTGCATTTTGTTCCTAGCTTGCACCGCCAATGTGCCATTCTACCATGGGTCTCTTCCATTTCCGGTGGTAAGCAAATTCATCCATTACGTTGTCTTCAACAAGGTAATCCACATCATCCAAGTCCGAGTATGCCATTCTACCGAACCCCTCCAAAACGATCACTCAAGAATTGCCTTAGGCTGGTATAAAGAGTTTCAATGATCTCGGTATCAAAAGTAATTCTTTTTGCCACTTAAGGGGATATATCTTCGAGTCACCTTCCCTAAGGTGCATCATTATGGTGTCATGTCAACTTAACTCCTCGCTACGTTGACAATCGTTTACCACCTTCTTAAGTGTGGAATTATTGTCCACCTAGTGAACCTTCGTCATCTGTTTCTTTCCACCCCTCTTGATGTGTATCTCGTGTCTCAACCCGAGAGATGGTTCTATGTCTCATTCCGTGAGTTGTTCGGTCTTCTAGAAGATCGATCCTGCTAGAGTTTCCCTTTCCTCTCATTGTCATGTCAATTGGAGTTCTCAGAACAAGACGACAAGACAAAGATGGTGATCGAAACAACGTTCATTTGAAGTGCAACCTGGATCGTGAAGATTGTACTAGTTTGCGTTTTCCCTTCATCCTACCCTACGCTTGAATCTCGAGACAAGATTCTTGTTTAGTGGGGGTGAGTTGTCACATCCCTAGCTGCTGGTAGTGCTCTAGGCTAGCTCATGTGTGCATCATGTTTAAATTCTGAAAATTTGAACTGAGGGAATTTTGGAAGCCTCAAAAACTTAAATAAAAGAGGGGCAAAAACCCTAGAAATCTCATTCATTGCTCCAAAATGCTCTTCTTAAATGTTCGATAATTTTTGGTAAGGGTTCTGGTCCCAACCAAAATATTGAACATTTTTAAGGAATTATTTTTGGGACTTTGGATTTAATTCATTAGCTATTTGAATTTGAATTATATTCATATAATTAGAATATAATATCAAATACCCCTGATATATTTCATAAGCTTTTGGAAAAGTCCATTTAGCAATATAAAATATTCAGAGGAGTTTTTGGCATTGTTTGAATTATTTTAAATTCAAAACAGTGGCAAAATAAATTAAATAAAACAAAACAGAAGAAAAAAATAAAAAGAACAGAAGCCTACCTGGGCCACTTACCTGTAGCCGGCCCAGCTGGCCAGCTCCTCCCGCTGGCCCAGCCCACCGCCGCCTCCCTCCCCTGTCGCCTTCCTCCTCTGCCAGGAGGACGGGCACGCGCCCGGCGCGCGCGGCCACGCGCCCCGGCCACCTCCTCCCTGCCTGGCTGCCTCCTCCTCCCCTGGTTCCCTCCCGCGACGCCACACAGCCCCGACCTCCTCTCACTTCTCCCTTGCTCTCTGGACCCCCTCCTCCTCCTCTGTTCTCCTCACCGAGCGGAGCCCGTCGCCGCCGCTCGCCATAACCACGGCCACCGGGCCTCCCTCGCTCCCCCGACTAGCCCAGAGGCTCCGCCTCGACCCCCTCTTCCCTCTCCACCGACCCACGGCCCTCCGGAAGCCCTGCAACGCCGCCACCATCGCCGTTCTGTCGCCGGCCACCGAAGCTCACCGCTGGCGATTCGCCGCCTCCGACGCCTCCCCGAGCTCCCCGAGGCCACCGTCGCAACCCCTGTGAGCTCCGCCACCGTTTCCCCCTCTTTCCCTCTTCGTTTGGTTGCCGTAGCTGTCGCCCCCTTGATGACCGAAACCCGCCGCCGTCTGTGATCGCCGCCGACGTGCCTCCGACCACCTAGTGGCCCGGCTGACGTGCTCAGCTTCCTCCCCGCGCTGCCTGGAACACGTAGGTGCCCCGCACGAGCCTCCCCGGCCACCGTAGCGTCAACCCCGAGCTCGCCCGAGCTCCGGCGACCGCCACGCTCGACGCCGGTGACGACTCCGGCCATCTTAGGCCCAGCCGCTGCCACTACTCGACGCGGACGAGCGCCCGCGTCACGTAGACGCTCTCCGCCGGCCATTTGGTCGCCGGAGGAGGAAACCCGCACCCCTCCGCCGTCTCTGGCTCCGCCGGCGATGAGACACGGGTCAACTCCGGCGAGTTGACCCAGGTTTGACCTTCCCCGTGTGTCACTGACGTGTGGGCCACCCCCCCTGACATTTTAGTTAGTATTAGTTTAACACTAATTAACCTAGGTTAGTTAGCTGATTAGTCGCTGACCAGTGGGCCCCGGCCCCACAAACAGTTTAGTTAGAATTAACTTAAGGCTAATTAACTTGGTTAATTAGTTGTGTCACTGACCAGTGGACCCCACTGGTCAGGTTTGACCTGAATCTGCCCCGTTGACCTGATGACGTCAAGGTGATGTCATGCTGACGCAATAATTCCTTTCTGGAATTAAAATAAATTAGGAAATGATTTATAATTTCAGAAAATGCCCTAAACTTCAATAAATCATAGAAAATTAACCGTAACTCCAAATTAAATAATTTATATATGAAAAATTATCAGAAAAATTCAAGGAATCCATCTGTACCATTTTCATGCATGTTAGAACAATTTATAGCTGCTGCTTAGCACAAATCAATTAAATGGCATTTGAATAATCACATATGGAGTTTGAATTTGAATCTTGTATTCAAACCAACTTCATTTAATCTGTTGCTAGTTGCATTAGCTCAAAACACCAGCATGTTGCCATGTCATAGCATGCATCATATTGTGCATTGCATTGATCGTTTTTCTTCTGTGTTTGCCGGTGTTGTTCCCCCTCGGTAGACGTTGTACCGACGATGTGATCGTTGACACTGATGAAGACTCAATGTTATCTTCAGAAGTGCCAGGCAAGCAAAACCCCCTTGTTCATTCCGATAAAATCCCACTCTCTCGCTCCTGCTCTCTTTTACTGCATTAGGACAACAACAACATATTTGTTACTTGCTGCGGTAGCTGAACCCCTTTATCCTTTGCATGACCTGTCATTGTCACAGTAAATAGATGAAACCCACTAGCATGAGTAGGAGTTGTTTGAGCCCTGATGTGCCTACTCATTCATGCTTGTTTGTCATGCCTGCTACTGCTTAGAGTTGAGTCAGGTCTGATTCATCGGGGATGAATCAGAGGCGTGTGAACATGTCCTACTGTGTGTGAGCTAAGTGTGTGAACACGATTTGGTAAAGGTAGCGGTGAGAGGCCATGTAGGAGTACATGGTGGGTTGTCTCATTGCAGCCGTCTTCAGGAACTGAGTTCTGTGTTTGTGATCCATGACCAGTTACTACCACACATTGGGTTCCGGTAACTCGACCCCTCTCGACTTATTAATCAACATGATCTCTGTCCAGGAGTTGCAACTAGTTTCTGGTGTTTGTAGGTAGTGTTAGTAGTCTACCAAGTGGCACCCAGTACAGGTGGGCTTGGGACAGACTAGGCACAGTGGCACGGTGTACCAAGCGTACATCCACCCGTCGAGGTGGGCTTGGGAACCCTGCACACATCGTTTGGGGCCGTGAGCGACACCCCGGCCGGATCTCCTTGCGGATGGAACCCGAATAGGCGATAAACCTGGACTAGAGACTTGTTCGGTTAGTCAGGTCGTGGCCGACTCCCTCGCCCGGCTTCCGCTTGAAGGTTGCCAAGGTACATGACGTGTACAGGGCGATAAGTGGCGAAAGCATGTGTGAAGAAGTACACCCTGCAGGGTTATCATTATCTATTCGAATAGCCGGATTCCTCGGATATGGAAACTTGGACCCCTTGCATAGTTCATAGACAAGTGAAAGTGGATACTCTAAAATACGCAAGATAAGCGTGATTGCTATGGATGGCGTTCTCGTAGGGAGACGGGAGCGAATCCATAGTGGTGTATTGGTTGGTGAATATGTGGACTCGTGTGCGCCACCTCAAAAAAGTTACTTGCAGTCGTAGTTCAGGATAGCCACCGAGTCAAAGCTGGCTTGCTGCAGTCAAACTCCATCATCCCCTTGTCGATAATGATGCATATGTAGTTAGATCTGATGTAAGTCTTGCTGGGTACATTTGTACTCACGTTGCTTAATTTATGTTTTTGCAGAGAGACTTCGGTCTCGCTAGTAGTACCGCGTGGACTTCGACGTTTAGCTTGTTACCTCAGCTACGATCTTGTGCCCTCGGCAGGATCTGGTAGATAGTCAGGCTTCTTAGCCTTTTTCATTTATAGATGTCTGTACTCAGACATGATAACTTCCGCTTGTGCTTTGACTTGTATGCTCTGAGTGTTGGGTCATGAGACCCATGATTGTAATATCTCGCTCCTTGGAGCCTATTGAATAAACTACTGAGTCGTAGAGTCATTTTGTGATGCCATGTTGTATTGCACATATCGAGCATATTGTGTGTATGTTATTGAAATGCTTGGTATGTGTGGGATCTGACAATCTAGTTGTTTATCTTTAGTAGCCTCTCTTACCGGGAAATGTCTCCTAGTGTTTCCACCGAGCCATGGTAGCTTGCTACTGCTCCGGAACACTTAGGCTGGCCGGCATGTGTCCTTCTTCGTTCCTGTGTCTGTCCCTTCGGGGAAATGTCACGCGATGAATACCGGAGTCCTGTTAGCCCGCTACAGCCCGGTTCACCGGAGTCCTGCTAGCCCAGTGCTACAGCCTGGATTCACTCGCTGATGACCGACACGTTCGGTGCTGGGTCATGGATGCCTGTCCCTGTAAGTCTGTGCCGCTTTGGGTTTACGACTAGCCATGTCAGCCCGGGCTCCTTATCATATGGATGCTAGCGACACTGTCATATACGTGTGCCAAAAGGCGCAAACGGTCCCGGGCAAAGGTAAGGCGACACCCGTGGGAATACCGTGCGTGAGGCCGCAAAGTGATATGAGGTGTTACATGCTAGATCGATGTGGCATTGAGTCGGGGTCCTGACAACTTGATTATTTGTAATAGTTTTGAGATATGATGAGAGTGATATTTGAGTCATGTTGGTGAGTAATTATGCTTTAGTAAGAATATTGGTGTTAAGGTTTGTGATTCCCTACGCAAGAACGAAAGTCAATAGTTATGCAACAAAATTACATCCTACTTGTGGTTCATTATTCGGTGTTAGTTATGCTTAATGCTCGCTTATATGATTTTTCGTTTCTTGGTTGGTTGCTTCTCAATCTTTTTGGTAGCCTCCACTTGTACTAAGTAGAAATACTACTTGTGCATCCAAAATCCTTAAAACCAGTTTTGCCATATGAGTCCACCATACCTACCTATATGCGGTATTTCCATGCCGTTCTAAGCAAATTTGTATGTGCCATCTCTAATTTTCAAAATGAATTTCCTTTTTGTGTGCTCGTACCGCTCATGAAGCGGTAGGGGGTGGCCAATGATGCCAAGGTCGACACGGCTACGGTAAAGAGGTTGTGCACTTGTCGCATCACTTATTACTCTACATTTGTCCATCCATTAGGGCTATTTTGGTTCAAAGAAAAACATAGCAATAGGAAATTTTCCTATGGCACTCTACTATTCAATTATTCATGCATTTTGTCGAAAGGAATGGAGCAAAACATCCACCTGGACCTACTTTTCAAAATCCTATGCATCAAAACAAGACCAAGTGCATTAGTGGCAGAATAAATTCTAATCTAACTGTACACACTTTCATATGGTTTCACTTAATTTGGCCATGTTTATTTGCATTCCTCTGCTCTTCCAATTCCTGTGAACCAAACACCCAAGTTGACAGAAATCCTGTGTTTACAAATGCTCTATTTCCCACATGCATTCCTATCCTATTTCGATGTTTTAAGAATCCTGCGTTTTAAGAATCCTGCAAGCCGAAGGAGCCCTTACAAAATTGCTTCAGTTACACGTAGGTGTCAAAGAAAACTTTGTGTGATTTGTCCTGCTCCTGCCGTGACGTTGTCCACCTCACCTGAGCTGCTCCATCGATAATAGCATCCACCAAACTAGACGTCACGACTCCTGGCCATCTTTTGCCACCTCAGATCTCCTTCCCTGCCGCCGGCACCCACCAAACGGCATCACCATCATCGACTCAGCAAATGAACCTGAGGAGTACATGGGTCCACAAGAGAGGTCACACTCTTTTGTTTCTGCTTATTTTATGCATTGCTGTAGCGACCAGACCTCAAACATTCTAGTCTCTGTGCATCAGTGTCATCCCTGGATCGGTAATGCTGACACACACAGTACTTGAGGATTTATAATAGAGTTTCAATCACACACTTATTACATCAAATGTCTCAAAATAGAACTTATTACAAGAATATGGCTTAAGGCCATCTAAATAAGATAACAACGGAAGGCTTGGAAGATAAAGTGAGTCCATCAACTCCAACCGCATAGCTGAGTGAACGACAACGACCTATGGCACCTGACTCGTCATCTGAAAAGTCTGCAACATGATATGTTGCAGCCCGAAATGGGTCAGCACATGGAATATGCTGGCAATGTAACACATAGAGTAATGAACAGAATAAATGCTATCACTACATGCATATATGGCTGGTGGAAAGCTCTATGGTTACTGTTTTTGCATAAAGCCAATTTTTCCCTACATCAAAGGAATAAATTTCATTTAACTATCATGGTGGTTGTTAAACATTGAGAAGGTTCCTCCAACTCAATCCCAATTAAGAAATATCAATTAACCCAACAAATTAATTTAGAGTGAGATCAATCATGATAATCCAAGAACCACATACTCAAGATGTCCGTAACCGGGGACACGGCTAACCATGATTAGTTTGTACACTCTACGGAGGTTTGTGCACTTTTCCCCACAAGACTCGATCTCCTCCATTGGATTTCTCCCACTACATGGTGTTTGAGAAACGGATGACCGAGACACAGTCTTTCAGAAACATTTACTCTTTACTCTGGGTGGACAGTTACACCTACTTTCCCCTACATCTGCTAGCCCACCACTGAAAGAGGTCATGCAACCTACTCAACTATGCTAGAGCCCATAATATCTTGTGGCTGTACACGGAAGTTTCTAGCATGAATAATCTTATGATCCCTTTGAGCCTGGGTGGCTTATACGTCTCCAACGTATCTATAATTTTTTATTGTTCCATGCTATTATATTACCCGTTTTGAATGTTTATGGGCTTTACTTTACACTTTTATATCATTTTGGGACTAATCTATTAATCGGAGGCCCAGCCCAAATTGCTGTTTTCTTGCCTATTTCAGTGTTTCGAAGAAAAGGAATATCAAACGGAGTCCAAATGGAATGAAACCTTTGGGAGAGTTTATTTTGGAACGGAAGCAATCCAGGAGACTTGGAGTGCATGTAAGGGAAGCAACAAGGCAGGGAGGCGCACCCTAACCCCTGGGCGCACCCCCACCGTCGTGGGCCCCTCGTGGCTCCCCTGACCGACTTCTTTCTCCTATATATGTCCATATACCCTAAAAACATCACGGAGCACAATAGATCGGGAGTTCCGCCGCCGCAAGCCTCTATAGCCACCAAAAACCTCTCGGGAGCCCGTTCCGGCACCCTGCCGGAGGGGGGATCCCTCACCGGTGGCCACACTACTAGGAAAAGGCATGCTAGTGGTGCACCAGTTTTGCCTTCTAATGACGCACTGCTGGTGCGCCACTAGCCTCACGCCATTAGAATTTTTTTTCTAATGGCGCACCACATGTGCACCATTAGAATCTGGTATTCTAATGGCGCACCACGCAGTGCGCCATTAGTATTGCCCACAGTGCGCCACTATTATCTGCTATACTTATAGCGCGCCACATGGTAGTGCGCCATTAGTAACAATTTTTTTAATTTTTTTTGTTTTTTCTTAATCTCTGGTCACTATTTCAGATATGAGATATTCAACACATATATATACAACAAGCATCCATATAGCAATCATAATCAACACACAAGTTTCATCATATATACATACATAGCCAACACATAGTTCCGTCGTTACATATTACAAAAGTTTCACATTGTTCATCCAACACCGTTATCCATCAATTCACAAAAGTTTCACATTGATACAAAATAAAAACACAAATGGAAAAGAAGCACTCCATCCACGCAAGCTTCCGTCAATTAAATCAAATCTGCAAAATGATAAACAAGAAGTTAGAAGAAGAAAAAGAAGAAGACTAGAAGAATACTAGAAGAAGAAGAACACTAGAAGAAGAATAAGAAGAGTTTTGGAAAAGAAGAAGAATAAGAAGAAGACTATAAGCTTATTATGTAAACTTGATCATTTTGTGCTAACATAAGTTATTTTGGAGCTAACCTATAGGAAACTAAGCATATAAGCTCTAAGTTAGTATATTAGAGCCAACTTAGGTAAAATGAAGCTAACCTATGTCATTTTGGAAAAGAAGAAGAATAAGAAAAAGACTATAAGCTTATTATGTAAACTTGATCATTTTGTGCTAACATAAGTTATTTTGGAGCTAACCTATAGGAAACTAAGCATATAAGCTCTTAGTTAGTATATTAGAGCCAACTTAGGTAAAATGAAGCTAACCTATGTCATTTTGGAAAAGAAGAAGAATAAGAAAAAGACTATAAGCTTATTATGTAAACTTGATCATTTTGTGCTAACATAAGTTATTTTGGAGCTAACCTATAGGAAACTAAGCATATAAGCTCTAAGTTAGTATATTAGAGCCAACTTAGGTAAAAATGAAGCTAACCTATAGGAAACTAAGCATATTAGAGATAACATAGGTAACTAAGTATATATATATATATCATTTTGGATAGCTAACCTATAGGAGATCTGACATACCTGACAAAGTTCAGTTCTCATGCATTGTTCTTCTCCTTCTTCTCCTTCCTCTCCCTGATGCGCCTAGAGCGGCGAGGCGGTGGAGGCAGTGGAGGCAGTGGGATGTAGTCTTCTACCACAATTGGCGTGGTCATGTCGCCCAGCTGTGGGATCGCCGGCGCCACCACCGGTGCGTGGTCATTGTCAGGCACCACCACCATCGCGAGGCCACCTTCAGGCACGACCATCGCTAGGTCATCCTCAGCCACCTCCATCTCTTGCCCATGGTCAGCCACCACCATCTCTTGCCCTTGGTCAGCCACCACCAGCGCTAGGTCATCCTCAGCCTGATGCCCATCGTCATCCTGCAGCTCCTCATCCTCACTCTGCTCCTCTTCTCCCGCACTCCAGTCCGGATCATCCTTCTTGTTGTCTATGCTGCTGCCAGAATCGCTGCTGCTTTCGCTACAACCAGAATCGCTGCTGCTTTCGCTACAGCCATAGTCGCTGCTGCTTTGGCTGTAGCCAGTGTCGCTGCTGCTACTCCCATTACCTGTCCAAAATGCAAAAATGACCGTTAACAATCGATGTGAGACAAAGCCAAATGTAGAGGAATAAGAAGAGGCAGAACGTACTGGCATCATCATCGGCAGCGTAGCGCATGCGACACATAGTCTTGTTGTACACCTTCACGATGAGCATGTTGGCGTCGTCATCGTACCTGAAGACAAGGAAGTACCCCAGCTACAGGTCGTAGGCACGATAGAACTTCTCCCACCCACGAGACAAGTACATGTGGCCCTTCTTGATCACCAACTGCACATCCCACTGCCTGCGAAACCCGCTGCCGGCCTGTCGCAGCTTCACATTATTTGGCGGATCTTCACCCATCAGCATGTTCATAAAACTGTCAGGCAGCCTCTGCAGTTTGGGACAATGAGTGATGTAGCAAACAACAGATATCATAATGAGATGGGTGAAGGGGAGATCAGCTCGTTTTATATACCTACGTCATGGATGATACTGAAGCCTCAAGTATGATAGTGAAGAACTCGGAAGCATCCAACTCGTACTGCGGTGTCGCAGATCGGTGGTGGCTGCTTCCTGCCATCTCTGATAAGCAGCAGAAGAGACCAATTAGTACCCTTACAACAGATCATAAAACATGCATGATAACAGGCATTAGTCGCAAGTACCCCATATGTCCTATTTTTTAGCAAAGTAATGCTAAAATTCACGGAAAATTTCAGCATTACCTTTGCTGAAAATAGGACATATGGAGTTCCCGAATTTGCCGGAACGGAAGTTAATCGACATTCCGGCAAACTCAAGGGCCTCTCGGGGTACCTACAACATCATCACAAGTACAGCAGCAACAGCAGTGAATACATGCATAACAGCAGCAAAACTATATATTTTTATGCAGTAAACAAACGAACACTAAGAGTAGAATGTTCTTGCAACAAACATTATTGTGTGACATCGAAAGGCATCACTCTGCTTAAAGGGAAGGATGACTTAAGTGGCAGATGTATATGATTGCACCACTTGATCTGCACTTCTCTATATTATATGATGTACTGAAGAACTTGAGCAAAAAAAGGTAAATAGGAACATATTTCTCACCTTGGAGGTGTTGCTGCTGCTGCACTGTCTGAACTTCACTTCCTTTACCTCCTCGGAAACCTGAAATATGCAGATGTTAGAAAGGTTAATGAACCAACAGATGCCCTAATGGAAGTAATAACAACATGACAGCAAACAACCAACAAATTATCTTGCCCTCTACCTGCAAAATTAAGAATAGTTCAGTCAGTTTCAGAGGAAATGTGCATCTTGGAATAACATAACAGCTGATTTTGTCATGAAACTGCTACACCTCTATCATCAAACAGAGTCCATATTAAGAACATGTCAGTTTGAGAGAAAATGTGCATCTTGGAATAAGATAGCATCACATTTTATCATGATCCTGCTACACCTCCCCATCAGCATGTTGCTACTACATACATGATACATGATAGGTGTGTGCTCAAGAAAAATGGAGATAAAGACAAGTTGATAGTGCCACTTGGTCTGCCAGATGCTGAACTGAGTGTGACACTCTCTGAAGTTGATTATACTAGTACAGTTAACACTAATTAATGGCGGTGCAGGTCAGACCAGAAGAAGAAGCGCGCAGCTGGCATCTAGTCATCATCCATATCCAACCCAGCAAGCACAAGGATCAGCACGGTCGATCAAACATGTCGCGTGGCTGATTCGCACCCGAAAGGCAATCAGCCGGGCCGGGTTAGTGGGATGATGCACCCGAAAGGCAACCATCCATGCTTTGCCCCTTGTAGCATGTTTTAAGATAAGAAAAGAAAGCAGTATACCGTCTAAAGAGCTAGTATTGGGCGGCAGTATGTAGCTAGTGTTGAGCTGGTTGTGAAACTGAAACTACTATAATTTCTACTTAATTTCACTTAATATCGTATGGTTCACCAGCAAAAACACCAGCAAAAACTAGTAGTACTACTATACACACAATCTAATTAATTTCACCTAATGTTTGTCTGGTTGCTCTCAAGAAGCCTCTGGTTCTTCTCCATATTTTCAGTCACATATGGTGATTTCGTCGTGTCTTAGGCGAACCACGGGCAATATATACAGGCATATATAGGCACACCGCATACGGTTCAACCACTCGATGGTATTAGACATGAATGTATTATTACCTATCATCTTGGGTGTTTTCTTCTATCTTGTTAAAATAAATCTCCTACCAGATAATAGTTTCAAGTATTTGGCTTCTCTGCTCTGTCGAAGGCAGAGTATAAATACCACACTTTCATCCACAGTAGCCCATGTATCTAACCGATGTTCTTGTCATACTCCTTCCTACCATGTATCTAACCAGATAATAGTTATCTACTTTTTTTTGAGAATTGTCTGCTTTTTATATCTGACAGAACCTAATTCAGGTTACCACAAATTCATTCAAAAAAATGAGTCAACATGTACACTTATTTTCGATCGGAGGGAGTGGTACATTTTATTGCGAGCACACCTGAAGCCACAACAAGGCTGACATTTGCTTCCTAGCTTTATCATTACATACCAGCCAAACCGAACACAAAACTAACGGTATGTTTCACCTTGCAATCAGATCATGGAGTGAAAAATCACTGACCCAAACACCCAGCTGTTTGATGAACTCTAGCTAAAACATCCCATATAATCTTCTATAAATTTCTTAAGAGAAACATACCCAGGAGCTTGAAATTTACAAGCTTGCAGGCTGCCGTAGGGGGAAGGAGGGGAAGGGGGAGAGGTGAGGAATCACCTGTGGGATAACGGCAGGCTGCCGTAGGAGGACGCCGGTGTCGAGGAGGCAGCGGGTGGCGGCGCGTCGAGGAGGAGGAGGCGCGTCGAGGAGGTGGCGCGTCGAGGAGGCGGCGCGTCGAGGAGGAGGCGGTGGAGGCGGGGCAGCGGAGGGTTCAGTCGGCTGGGCGCGCCGCGGCAGCGGGCTGGCAGCGGTGGCGGCGGCTAGGAACCCTAGCTGTCGCGCTTAGGAGGGAGGTTGTCGCAGGCGGGCCGCGGGGGGAGGGGGACGGCGAGGGAGCGGGCGCGGGCGGAGGGGGAACGGTGAGGGAGGTGGCGCTCGGCTCGAGGAGGGGGGACGGTGAGGGAGGACGGCGAGCACGTCGAGGACACAGGTGGGGGAGGGGGACGGTGAGGGGGGACGGCGAACACGGGGGGGGGGGGGGGGCAGCGGGAGAGATTAGAGAGATTGGGGATTTAGTGTGGGGAAAGCTTTCTAATGGCGCACCACCATCTCGTGCGCCATAAGTACGACTATTCTAATGGCGCACCAGCGCTCGGTGCGCCATTAGAATTTTGTTTTAATCTAGCCCACTAGCCCTATCTACAACCTAACACTATCTACAACAGAACCCACCCACTAGCCCGACTGGTCAACACGCATCACACACACCAGGAGGTCCTGGGTTCGATTCCCAGGCTCCCCAATATTTTTTTATGCATTTTAAATGCTGTTTTTTATATTTATTTGTGTTTAAATATGTTCAAACTTGTTTAAATCATAACAGTAATATTTTTTAGAAAAACAGTAATAATTTTTTAAAATATATGTTCAAATTTCTTACTTGAAAATATCATCGGTGGCGGCGGTGGAGCGGGGGAGGGTGCGGGGATCGAGATTGAGATGGAGGGGGAATCGAGGCTACTTCATCGTCGTCGTCATGTTCGATCTTCGGGTCGCCGTACTTGTCGAAGTCTTGATCATTGGCTACTCCATCCATTCCGATGATCTTCCTTTTGCATCTCCTCATGACAACACGACTGGGCTTTGGCGGGTCGGTAATGAAGAAGCATTGGTCCACTTGGGAAGGCAGTACCCATGGCTCATTTTTTGCGGTGACGTTTGCGCCCGCGGTCTTGGATTTGGCTTCGGGTATAACCATGGTGGTGAAATATCGGTCTTCTTTTAGGACGCTCTTGGCCCATCTGACACGGAACATCGGCACCTTCTCTCCAGCATAGCTTAGCTCCCAGATCTCCTCGATCCTTCCGTAGTATCTGTCCTTGTCCTTACCGGTGTAGGTTTCCATCATTACCCCGGAGTTCTGATAACCTGTCGGCGGCGGAGGGTGGTCGGGTGCACGTACGGCCGGGGTCGGCGGGTGAGGCAGGGAAGGGATTAGAGTGTGGATTGGGGATTGGGGATTTTAGTGTGGGGGAGGCTTAGCAATGGCGCACCACCCAGGGGTGCGCCATAAGTACATCCATAGCAATGGCGCACCACCGAAGGATGCGCCATAAGTAATTTAATCTAGCCCGACATATATACCACCTAACCCTATCTACAACAGAACCCGCCCACTAGCCCGACTGGTCAGTACGCAGCACACACACCAGGAGGTCCTGGGTTCGATTCCCAGGCTCCCCAATATTTTTTATGCATTTTAAATCCTGTTTGATATTTATTCGTGTTTAAATATGTTCAAACTTGTTTAAATCATAACAGTAATATTTTTTTATAAAAACAGTAATAATTATTTAGAAAATATGTTCAAATTTGTTAATTGAAAATATCATCGGTGGCGGCGGTGGAGCGGGGGGAAGGTGCGGGGGGTGCCCGTTGGCGGTGGTGGAGCGGGGGAGGGTGCGGGGGGCCGGGTGCTTGTCGACGGTGATGGAGCGGGGGAGGGTTGCGGTGGGTCGTCGGCGGCGGTGGAGCTAGCGGGGGAGGGTGCGGGGGGTGCCCGTTGGCGGCGGTGGAGCGGGCCGGGAGGGTGCGGGGGGACCGGGTGCTCGTCAGCGGCGGTGGAGCGGGGGAGGGTTGCGGTGGGTCGTCAGCGGCGGTGGAGCTAGCGGGGGAGGGTGCAGGTGGGATCAAGATCGAGATCAAAAAGTGTCCATGAAAATATACACGGTGCACCATTAGCAGTTTTGCAAAAAAGTAAAAAAAAATTATATACTAATGGCGCACTGTTTACAAGGTGCGCCATTACTTGGTAGAACTAGTAATGGCACACTTTGGCACCATGTGCCATTAGAGTGTATGGAAAAATGGAAAAAAAATTCAATACTAGTGGCGCACCGTGTGCCTGGTGCGCCATTAGTGTCTTCCACACTAATGGCGCACCTCTAACCGGTGCGCCATTAGTATATAGTAGTGGCGCACTACTTACCTGGTGCGCCATTAGTATCAATCCTATCTATAGCCCTTTTCCTAGTAGTGCCATCTTCATCATCCCAACGCTCTCCATGACGAGGAGGGAGTAGTTCACCCTCGGGGCTGATGGTATGTACCAGTAGCTATGTGTTTGATCTTTCTCTCTCGTGTTCTTGAGGTGATACGATCTTGACGTATCGCGAGATTTGCTATTATAGTTGGATCTTATGATGTTTCTCCCCCTCTACTCTCTTGTAATGGATTGAATTTTCCCTTTGAAGTTATCTTATCAGATTGGGTCTTTAAGGATTTGAGAACACTTGATGTATGTCTTGCGTGGGATACCCGTGGTGACAATGGGGTATTCTATTGATTCACTTGATGTATGTTTTGGTGATCAACTTGCGGGTTACGTGACCTTGGGAATATATGCATAGGGGTTGGCACACGTTTTCGTCTTGACTCTCCGGTAGAAACTTTGGGGCACTCTTTGAAGTACTTTGTGTTGGTGAATAGATGAATATGAGATTGTGTGATGCATATCATATAATCATGCCCACGGATACTTGAGGTGACATTGGAGTATCTAGGTGACATTAGGGTTTTGGTTGATTTGTGTCTTAAGGTGTTATTCTAGTACGAACTCTATGATAGATCGAATGGAAAGAATAGCTTCATGTTATTTTACTATGGACTCTTGAATAGATCGACCAGAAAGGATAACTTTGAGGTGGTTTCGTACCCTACAATAATCTCTTCATTTGTTCTCCGCTATTACTGGCTTTGGAGTGACTCTTTGTTGCATGTTGAGGGATAGTTATATGATCCAATTATGTTATTATTGTTGAGAGAACTTGCACTAGTGAAAGTATGAACCCTAGGCCTTGTTTCCTAGCATTGCAATACTGTTTGTGCTCACTTTTATCATTAGTTACCTTGCTGTTTTTATAATTTCAGATTACAAAAACCTATATCTACCATCCATATTGCACTTGTATCACCATCTCTTCACCGAACTAGTGCCCCTATACAATTTACCATTGTATTGGGTGTGTTGGGGACAGAAGATACTCTTTGTTATTTGGTTGAAGCGTTGTTTGAGAGAGACCATCTTCATCCTACGCCTCCCACTGATTGATAAACCTTAGGTCATCCACTTGAGGGAAATTTGCTACTGTCCTACAAACCTCTGCACTTGGAGGCCCAACAACGTCTACAAGAAGATGGTTGTGTAGTAGACATCAACGACGAACCGTAGGATGATCACACGGGTACTCCAGGATATCCTAGGACAACACTGGATTCTCTAGGTGCCCTGACAACCACTTGGTACTCCAGGGTGCCTCAACCAATCCACCCAGATGTGTATTTAAGTAGCCACCTTAAGTTAAACATTAATTAACAATACTCATGTCTGTCATGGATACACTCACCCAAACCACGTCTACGAGCATAGCATAGCAATCCTGAGCATAACGTAGAAGTAACTCCCAAAGGTTTGATAATAAAAGGGCAATCGGTTCTACCTCATCATCTACTTCCCAAACCCACATGTTATTCAGATCCTAAACATGCAATATTTGAGAATTGAGATTAATTACATAAAAACTGGGTAATAAAGGGATATGATCAAAGTGTTACTTGCCTTGCTGATGATCCGGAAAACCTAGAGACTCATAGTAGCACGCTTCACACTCCGGGAATTCTGTCGCAAGCAAACAATAGCATACATAAGCACTCAACTAGATGCATGGGTAAAACTCAAAAAAGAAGATCTAACCAGAAAGTTCAACTGAAGAACTCCGGTTTGCAAAAAGGATCAAATCAAATGGAGGAACGAAACACAAACTACGAAAAAACAAGATTCATTTACTAAACTGGACTAAAGTCAAATTTTATGATACCAAAATCTTGTTCAAGTTGGTTAAACAGAAAGAGGGCTTCGAGATGACGATCTAGGCGCTTGTTTCATCTAATTTGGATAAATGAGCGAAAAGATAAACTAGATCGAAAATCAAGGCAGAAATCGCGATCGAAAATAGTCACAGAAAAACCCTAGAAAAAAATGAGACGAACAGGCTAAAGAATGGACGTTCGCTGTCTGCGACTAACTGACGAACAACGTTCGTTAAAACGAACGTACAGACGAACGTCCGCTAAATTACTAAACCGAAAAAACCGAACTGATCTAATAAAAAAACTAGATCTAGGTTTCTAAAAAAACCGATCGGTTTTCTGAGAAAAACCGAAACGACAGCGGCGGTGGCAGGATCGGTGGCGGCGGTGGGCGGGACGATGGGGAGGCGGTGGCGGTCGCGCGAGGCTGCGGTGACGGCGCGAAGTGGCGGCAGCAGCGATGCGGCTTTCGAGGCGGCGGCACTAGGGTTTGGCGGGGTGGCGGCTTGGGCTGGTGGCGGGGTCGGGCCTAGCCCTATAAAGGCTGGCCGGGCGGTGTCCGGGTCTGGCACGGCCCGTTAGGTCTGTGCGTTACTTTAAAAAAAACTGACACGAAGAAACAAATAAAAGAAATACTAAACATAGTCCAAAAATCCTGAAATAAATTTTCACGGTCCTCTAATAATATTGCGGACAAAGTGAACATTTATTTGGGCTACTAATGCAATTTTGAAAAACACATTTTTTTCCTAATTCAAATAAAATAGCAATAAAAGTCCAAATAAAATTCTTATTTGATTTTAACATTTTTCCTCCAATATTTCTTTTATTTTAGAGAAGTCATTTTACCCCCTCTCTTTTATTTTAATATTGGAAATATTTGGAGAGAAAATGATTAAAACCAAAATGATCCTCTTTTCAATATTTGAGAAAATTCAAATATGAAAATAACGAAATCCCCAACT
Source organism: Triticum aestivum (assembly GCF_018294505.1). Taxonomy (NCBI): domain Eukaryota; kingdom Viridiplantae; phylum Streptophyta; class Magnoliopsida; order Poales; family Poaceae; genus Triticum; species Triticum aestivum. Next base: position 233,518,235 of record NC_057810.1, read on the forward strand.
CTCTCCGTGGGTCCTTGAGTTGCTTAGAATTTTCTAGGATCAACCAAAATGCAATAAAATATGATATGCAATGATGACCTATGTATAACATTCCAAATTGAAAATTTGGGATGTTACAAACCTACCCCCTTAAGATGAATCTCGCCCTCGAGATTCGGGTTGGCTAGAAAATAGGTGCGGGTGGTCCTTCCGTAGGTCTTCCTCTCATTCCCAGGTGGCTTCATCCTCGGTATGGTGGCTCCACTGAACTTTGCAGAACTTGATAACCTTGTTGCGTGTGACTCGGCTGGCAAACTCGAGAATCTTCACTGGTTTCTTCTTGTAGGTCAGATCATTATCCAGCTGAATCGCTTCCTATGGCACTGTATCTCTCAAAGGAATATCGGCCATCTCTGCGTGGCACTTCTTCAACTGGGAAACGTGAAACACATCGTGAACTCCTGACAATCCTTCTGGCAGTTCCAGCTTGTAAGCAACCTCTCCCATACGTTACAAAACTTTGTATGGTCCCACAAAACATGGTGCTAACTTTCCCTTAACTCCAAAATGCTTAACTCCTCGAAGTGGGGACACCCAAAGGTATACTTTGTCTCCAACTTCGTAAACTGTCTCATTGCATTTAGAATCCGCATAACTCTTCTACCTGGACTAGGCTACCTTGAGTCTGTCGCGAATTAGTTTAACTTTCTCTTCAGACTCCTTAATCAAATATGGTCCAAACAACTGACGGTCTCCAACTTCATCCCATAGCAACGGTGTCCTACACCTCCTTCCGTACAAAGCTTCGAAAGGGGCCATCTTCAAACTGGCTTGATAGCTATTGTTATAAGAGAACTCTTCATACAGCAAATTGTCATCCCAACTAGATGCATAATCTAGCGCACAAGCTCTCAACATGTCCTCCAGTATCTGATTGACTCTCTCGGTCCGTCCATCTGTCTGTGGATGAAAAGCTGTACTGAACTCTAGCCTGGTACCCAAAGTCTCATGCAACTGATTCCAAAACTATGAGGTAAACTGGGTTCCTCTATCTGATACAATGATCATCGGAACTCCATGCAGACATACGATCCTAGTCATATATATCTTTGCCAGCTTAGCACTTGTATAGGTGGTCTTTACTGGAATGAAATGAGCTACCTTCATCAACCGATCGACTACAACCCATATCGAGTCATAGCCTGAACGAGTCCTGGGCAATCCCGTGATAAAATCCATGCCAAGCTTGTCCCACTTCCATTCGGGTATTGGCAATGGCTGTAGCAATCCTGCTGGCTTCTGATGCTCTGCCTTCACTCTCTGACATACATCACATACTGCTACATACTCCGCAATATCATTCTTCATTCTGGTCCACCAGAAACTTTCCATCAAATCCAGATACATCTTGGTGTTTCCTGGGTGAATCGAATAGTCGAATCATGGGCCTCCTGCAGAATCAACTTCCTGATCTCGGGGACGTTAGGCACATATACGCGATCCTCAAACCATAAAGTATCGTGCTCAACCTCACGAAATCCTTTAGCCTTCCCTTTGCTCATCCTTTCCTTTATCTCGGCAATCTCCTTGTCAGTCTTCTGGGCTTCTTTGATCTTATCCATCAAAGTAGAATGGATTTCCAATGCTGCTACATAACCTCTCGAAACTATTTCCAAACATAGCTCGCGAAGATCCTCTGCTAACTCCTTGGGTAATCATCCGGTCATGAGCGTATTGACATAACTCTTGCGACTCAACGCATCGGCTACTACATTAGCCTTGCCAGGATGATAGTGCAACTTCATATCATTATCCTTAATGAGCTCCAACCATCTCCTTTGCTTGAGATTCAACACCTTCTGCGTGAAGATATATTTCAAGCTCTTATGATCCGTGTATACTTCACAATGGTTTCCGATGAGGAAATGTCTCCATGTCTTCAACGCATGCACTACGGCTTCTAACTCCAAATCATGAGTAGTATAATTTTGCTCATGAGGTTTAAGCTGTCATCAGGCATATGAAACAACTCTTCCTTCCTGCATAATCACTGCTCCAAGTCCTCGACGAGAAGCGTCGCAATACACTTGATAATCCTTTCGTTGATCTGGAAGAATCAACACTGGGGCTGTAACCAAACGTTTCTTCAGCTCCTGAAAACTGGCTTCACACTCCTTAGTCCATTTGAACTTGGTGTCCTTCTTTAACAACTCTGTCATTGGCTTTGCAATCCTGGAGAAATTCTCAATGAACCTCCAATAATATCATGCGAGTCCAAGAAAACTCCGGATCTCTCCAACTGACGTGGGTGCCACCCATTTAGTCACAGAAGCAACCTTGGTGGGATCTACTGCTATTCCTTCTCCGAATATAACATGTCCGAGGAATCCAACTTCCTTCAACCAAAACTCACACTTGCTGAACTTGGCATATAATTGATGTTCCCTGAGCTTCTCGAGAACCAAACGCAAATGCTCCTTATGCTCCTCTTCATTCTTCGAGTAGACCAATATATCATCAATGAACACTACGACGAACTTATCCAAAAACTCCATAAACACTTTGTTCATCATGTTCATGAAATAGGCAGGCGCGTTAGTCAGACCAAATGACATAACAGTATACTCATATAGCCCATACCTTGTGGTAAAAGCTGTCTTAGGTATATCCTACTCTAGAATCTTCAGCTGGTGGTATCCTGATCGCAGATCGATCTTGGAAAATACTTTAGCTCCTTGCAACTGGTCAAACAAATCATTGATCATCGGCAATGGGTACTTGTTCTTTACCGTCACTTCGTTCAACGCACGATAATCAACAACCATCCTTAATGATCCATCCTTCTTCTCCACTAGAAGTACTGGGGCTCCCCAAGGTGATGAACTTGGTCGAATGTAACCTTTCTCCAGTAACTCCTTAGTCTGATTCTTAATTTCCTCCAAATCCTTTGCGAGCATCCAATGTGGTCTCTTTGATATTGGCCCAGTGCCTGGCAAAAGCTCAATGAAAAACTCAATGTCTCTATCCGGTGGCATGCCTGGCAACTCTTCTGGAAATACATCAGGGAAATCCTTCACCACTGGTGCTTCCTCCTGTACAACTCCTGATAAGGAATTCACTTGAGTCCTCCTTGGCATATGCCGGGATACATACTTGGTCCTTCTCCCTTCTGGGGTGGTGAGCATAATCGACTTAGTAAGTACTATTGAGTTTTCCTCCATACATCGATAGCCAATCCATACCCAAAATCACATCCAACCCTTGTGACTCCAGAATTATCAGATCTGAGGGAAAAACATGCCTACCTATGGTCAATGGCATCTGAAAACATCCTTGGCTTACCATATGCTCTGCTCCTGGCGAGCTTACTAACATAGGTGTCCTAAGAACTTTGGTGGGCAACTTATACTTACCCACAAATCCCCTTGATATGTATGAATGTGATGCACCAGTATAAAAAAGAATGATTGCAGTAAATGACTTAACCAAAAACTTACCTATAACTGCATCTGGCTGCTCTTCAACCTCCTCCACGCTAACGTGGTTCACTTGTCCCCTATTGGCTTCTTACCAGAGCTTACATTGCCATTACCATTCTTTGCTTCAGAACACTCCGTGGCGTAATGTCCATTCTTCCCGCACTTGAAACAAGTAATGCGACTAAGATCCTTCTTGGCGGGCATTGCTGTGTTGGAACGGTTCTGGCCATTGCTTCCTCCATTCCCATTCCCATTCTTGGGGCCACTATGGTTATGCGAACTGCCTCCATTGGAATTATGTCCTCCATGGTTATGGTGAATGTGTCCTCCCAAGTTCGGGGTAAAACGACGCCTCTGCTGAGCTCCTGAATTGTACTTCCCTCGTCCATACTTCCTCTTGCGGCTGTCTATCTGCTGCTGCTTCCCTTCAATCATGAGAGCTCTATCTACCAACTTCTGGTGGTTGTTGAATGTTGCCACCATCAACTGCATGCTCAGCTCATCATTCAGTCCTTCCAGAAACTTCTCCTTCTTAGCAGCATCTGTAGCTATGTCATCAGGGGCATAACGTGCTAACTTACTAAACTCATCCACATATTGTCCCACTGTGCGTCCCCCTTGGCGCAAGTTGCAAAACTTGCGCTTCTTCATGTTCATAGCTCCTGCTGAAACATGGGAAGTGCGAAAAGCCTGCTAAAACTGGTCCCATGTAACAATGTCAATGGGGTAAGTGGTTGTGAAATTCTCCCACCATGATGCTGCGGGTCCATCAAGATGATGTGTGGCAAAATGCACTCTCTCCGCATCTGTGCATCCTGTAGTGGTTAGCTCCCTTCCAATCTTGCGGAACCAATCATCTGCAACAATCAGCTCGGTGCTACTAGAGAACACCGGCGGATTCAGCCTTAGAAAACGGGCTAAGTGATCAACAGGTGGTGGTGGTGGTGGGTTGTTGTTGTTGTTCCCTTGGTTCTGATTCTGGACTAGTAGCTGCATCAAGGTGTTCTGCTGCTGGATCAACTGAGTGAGCTCCGGTGGGAAAGCAAATCCATTGCCATGTCTCGGAGGCAACTTATGGGTTTAGAAAAGGTGAGAAAACAGAATAGAATGAGGTCAAAAGGGGAAACACTACCCATATGCACATGAGACAAACACAAACATATCACTCCAATCAATTCACACAAGGGCTTACAATCGGTCTAACTATCGTTACAAAAGTGCCCGGACTATACTATTTACATGGGGGGGGGGGGAATACTACTGTTGTTATGGTGGACGACTAGAAGTTTTAATCGGTAGAAGACTCCATGATATCCGCTCCAGCTTCATCAACATAGTCATAATCGTTGTCGTCGGGGTCTGAGTCGGTATCGTCGATGATGATGTAGTCCTCCGAACGAATGTCCTTGGAATCGTCGTCATCCCCTCATCGCACGGGGTCTCCCATAAATACTCCTAGCTTCCTCGTCAGGTCGTCATTCTTCTCTACTAGTATTGTCATTTCCTCCTCATATCCATCGCATGTAGACTTGAGTTCTTCCTCCAGCTCCACAATCCTGGTCATTGCCTTCTTCAGATCTATCATGCCTGCACACATCTGGTTCTCCTGGCGACGAATGTGTTGGTTTAACTCCTGGATGAAAGCTGTAATGGACCTGTCTCTCTTGGTGCTGATCATCTCCCATTGCTCATCTCGGTGCCCACATATCTGGTAAATAGTATCCTTAAGATCCTTGTGGTAAACTTCTCCAATGCGTACCATGGCGATGTGGGCTGCCATGCTCTTTCCTAGACTCCAGGTTGGTGCATCAACGGAAAACTCTATGGGCTCAGTGACTGGCATGAACGTCCTTCCTGGAACTTGAACTCAAATCATCCAACGCTCCTCTTCTGGTAAAGTGGCGATGTAGGTCCCGGTGAAGCTTGGTATTCCAATGTTCAGGTACCTAGTAACTTCCTTCAAGTGTCGTCCAAAAGGTGTATCTTCATCCGATTGTGTAAACTTGTTCCTTGAGTCCGCCATCCTATAGTGTGGAAAAGGGAGAGGAGTCAGAAATGAGTAGAGAAGAGTGACCTATGGTTTTAGATTTAGTGGTTGTGTCCTATAGTCAGCGTGTGCTCTGATACCATCTCATAGCGACCAAACCTTAAACAGTCTAGTCTCTGTGCATCAGTGTCATCGCTGGATCGGTAATGCTGACACGCACAGTACTTGAGGATTTATAATAGAGTTTCAATCACACACCTATTACATCGAATGTCTCAAAAGAGAACTTATTACAAGAATTTGGCTTAAGGCCATCTAAATAAGATAACAACGGAAGGCTTGGAAGATAAAGTGAGTCCATCAACTCTAACGTCATAGCTAAGTGAAGGACAACGACCTATGGCATCTTGCACGTCGTCCGAAAAGTCTGCAACATGATATGTTGCAGCCCGAAACGGGTCAGCACATGGAATATGCTGGCAATGTAACACATGTTGGGGAATGAGGTAATTTCAAAAAATTTCCTACGCACACGCAAGATCATGGTGATGCATAGCAACGAGAGGGAGAGTGTATCTTCATACCCTTGAAGATCGCTAAGCGGAAGCGTTTATCAACACGGTTGATGTATTCGTACACCTTCACGATCCGCCCCGATCAAGTACCGAATGTACGGCACCTCCACGTTCAGCACACGTTCAGCTCGATGACGTCCTCGCCTTCTTGATTCAGCAAGACGGGCGAAGTAGTAGACGAGTTCCGGCAGCACGACGACGTGGTGACGGTGTTGGTGAAGAACAATCTCCGCAAGGCTTCGCCTAAGCACTACGGAGACTATGACGGAGGATAAACTAGAGGGGACGGGGTTGCTGGCACACGGCTTGGTGTTTCTTGATGTGTCTTTGGTGCTAGCCCTGCCCCTCTATTTATATGTTGAGCCTTGGGTTCGAAACTTGGAGTAAAAGCCTCCACAAAGTCGGTTTCACCCGAAAGGCAAGAGTCCTTCTCGGACTCCAGGGCTAGACTCCAGGGTTCCTGGCGTCTGGACCCAGACGCCAGGGACCCTGGCGTCTTGCCCCTGGACTGCGCAAAACTTTCATTTGTGCTTTCCAAAAACCTTGTGGGCTTTCCCCTTTGGCCCAAACAAAGTGTTCTCATACCCAAACATTTCGGGAAACATCCGGAACCCCTTCAGGTGAATTCCGGAACCCTTCCGGAGACCAAACACTATTATCCCATATAGCAATCTTTATCTTCGTACCATTCCGGAGTTCCTCGTCATGTCCGTGATCATATCCGGGACTCTGAACAACATTCGGTCACCAACATACATAACTCATATAATAATATATCGTCAACGAACGTTAAGCGTGCGGACCCTACGGGTTCGAGAACTATGTAGACATGACCGAGACACTTCTCTGATCAATAACCAATAGCGGAACCTGGATGCCCATATTGGCCCCTGATGTCTACTACCCAACCTTCTTCTTGTAGACGTTGTTGGGCCTACAAGTGCACAGGTTTGTAGGACAGTAGCAAATTTCCCTCAAGTGGATGACCTAAGGTTTATCAATCCGTGGGAGGCGTAGGATGAAGATGGTCTCTCTCAAACAACCCTGCAACCAAATAACAAAGAGTCTCTTGTGTCCCCAACACATCCAATACAATGGTAAATTGTATAGGTGCACTAGTTCGGCGAAGAGATGGTGATACAAGTGCAATATGGATGGTAGATAAAGGTATTTGTAATCTGAAATAATAAAAACAGCAAGATAACTAATGATAAAAGTGAGCGTAAACGGTATTGCAATGATAGGAAACAAGGCCTAGGGTTCATACTTTCACTAGTGCAAGTTCTCTCAACAATAATAACATAGATAGATCATATAACAAGCGCTCAACATGCAACAAAGAGTCACTCCAAAGCCACTAATAGTGGAGAACAAACGTAGAGATTATGGTAGGGTACGAAACCACCTCAAAGTTATTCTTTCGGATCGATCTATAAAAGAGTTCGTACTACAATAACACCTTAAGATACAAATGAACCAAAACCCTAATATCACCTAGATACTCCGTTGTCACTTCAAGTATCCGTGGGCATGATTATACGATATGCATCACACAATCTCAGATTCATCCAACCAACACAAAGTACTTCAAAGAGTGCCCAAAGTTTCTACCGGAAAGTCAAGAACGTGTGCCAACCCCTATGCATAGGTTCATGGGCGGAACCCGCAAGTTGGTCACCAAAACATACATCAAGTAGCACATGATATCCCATTGTCACCACAGATAAGCACGGCAAGACATACATCAAGTGTTCTCATAAAAGACTCAGTCCGATAAGATAACTTCAAAGGGGAAACTCAATTCATCACAAGAGAGTAGAGGGGGAGAAACATCATAAGATCCAACTACAATAGCAAAGCTCGGGATACATCAAGATCATGCCATAGAGGGAACACACGAGAGAGAGAGAGATCAAACACATAGCTACTGGTACATACCCTCAGCCACGAGGGTGAACTACTCCCTCCTCGTCATGGATAGCACGGGGATGATGAAGATGGCTACCGGTGATGGGTTCCCCCTCCGGTAGGGTGCCGGAACGGGCTCCCGAGAGGTTTTTGGTGGCTACAGAGGCTTACGGCGGCGGAACTCCCGATCTATCTTGATTTTTGATGGTTTTAGGGTACGTAGGCATATATAGGCGAAAGTAGTCGGTCAGGAGGTGCTCGAGGGGCCCACGAGACAGGGGGCCACGCCCTATAAGGGGGGGGGCTATCTCCTAGGCACCTCGAGGATCTTCTGGCTTGGAATCCAAGTCTCCAGGACGATAATCTTCCAAAAAATGACGATGCCGAAGGTTTCATTCCGTTTGGACTCTGTTTGATATTCCTTTTCTTCGAAATACTGAAACAAGCAATAAAACAACAATATGGGTTGGGCCTCCGGTTAATAGGTATTCCCAAAAGTAATATAAAAGTGTATAATAAAGCCCATAATCACTCAAAACACATAGTAATATAGCATGAATGCTTCATAAATTATAGATACGTTGGAGACGTATCAGCTCCTACATATTCTACGAAGATCTTTATCGGTCGAACCGCATAACAACATACGTTGTTCCCTTTGTCATCGGTATGTTACTTGCCCGAGATTCGATCGTAGGTATCTCAATACCCAGTTCAATCTCGTTACCGGCAAGTCTCTTTACTCGTTCCGTAATGCATCATCCCGCAACTAACTCATTAGTCACATTGCTTGCAAGGCTTATTGTGATGTGCATTACCGAGAGGGCCCAAAGATACCTCTCCGACAATCGAGTGACAAATCCTAATCTCGAAATACGTCAACTCAACAAGTACCTTTGGAGACACCTGTAGAGCACCTTTATAATCACCCAGTTACGTTGTGACGTTTGGTAGCACACAAAGTGTTCCTCCGGTAAACGGGAGTCGCATAATCTCATAGTCACAGGAACATGTATAAGTCATGAAGAAAGCAATAGTAACATACTAAACGATCAAGTGTTAAGCTAACGGAATGGGTCAAGTCAATCACATCATTCTCTAATGATGTGATCTCGTTAATCAAATGACAACTCATGTCTATGGCTAGGAAACTTAACCATCTTTGATTCAACGAGCTAGTCAAGTAGAGGCATACTAGTGACACTATGTTTGTCTATGTATTCAAACATGTATTATGTTTTCGGTTAATACAATTGTAGCATGAATAATAAACATTTATCATGAAATAAGGAAATAAATAATAACTTTATTATTGCCTCTAGGGCATATTTCCTTCAGTCTCCCACTTGCACTAGATTCAATAATCCAGTTCACATTGCCATGTGATTTAACACCAATATTCACATCTGTATGTGATTAATACCCATAGTTCACATCGTCATGTGATGAACACCCAAAGGGTTTACTAGAGTCAATAATCTAGTTCACGTCGCTATGTGATTAACACCCAAAGAGTACTAAGGTATGATCCTATTTTGCTCGTGAGATAAGTTTAGTCAACGAGTCTGTCACATTCAGGGTCGTATGTATTTTGCAAATATTCTATGTCTACAATGCTCTACACGGAGCTACTCTAGCTAATTGCTCCCACTTTCAATATGTATCCATATTGAGACTTAGAGTCATTTGGATTAGTGTAAAAGCTTGCATTGATGTAACTCTTTACGATGAACTCTTTTATCACCTCCATAATCGAGAAACATCTCCTTAGTCCTCACTAAGGATATTCTTGACCATTGTCTAGGGATCTACTCCTAGATCAAAATTGTACTCCCTTGCCAAACTCAGAGCAAGGTATACAATAGGTCTGGTACACAGCATAGCATACTTTATAGAACCTATGACCAAGGCATAGGGAATGACTTTCATTCTCTTTCTATTTTCTGCCGTGGTCGGTGAGGGAGTCCTGGACTAGGGGGTGTCTGGATAGCCGGACTATCATCGTCGGCCGGACTCCAAGACTATGAAGATACAAGATTGAAGGCTTTGTCCCGTGTCCGGATGGGACTTTCCTTGGCGTGGAAGGCAAGCTTGGCGATACGGATATGTAGATCTCCTACCATTGTAACCGACTCTGTGTAACCCTAGCCCCCTCCGGTGTCTATATAAACCGGAGGGTTTTAGTCCGTAGGACGAACAACCATTACAACAATCATACCATAGGCTAGCTTCTAGGGTTTAGCCTCCTTGATCTCGTGGTAGATCCACTCTTGTACTATCCATATCATCAATATCAATCAAGCAGGAGTAGGGTTTTACCTCCATCGAGAGGGCCCGAACCTGGGTAAAAACATCGTGTCCCTTGTCTCCTGTTACCATCCGCCTAGACGCACAGTTCGGGACCCCCTACCCGAGATCCGCCGGTTTTGACACCGACATTGGTGCTTTCATTGAGAGTTCCTCTGTGCCATCGCATATAGGCCCGATGGCTCCTCCGATCATCAACAATGACGCGGTCCAGGGTCAGACTTTTCTCCCCTTACAGATCTTTGTATTCGGCGGCTTTGCACTGCGGGCCAATTCGCTTGGCCATCTGGAGCAGATTGAAAGCTACGCCCCTGGCCATCAGGTCAGATTCGGAAGTTTGAACTTCACGGCTGACATCCGCGGAGACTTGATCTTCGACGGATTCGAGCCACAGCCGAGCGCGCTGCACTGTCTCGATGGGCATGATTTAGCTCTGCTACCGGACAGTGCCCTGGAGGCCGCACACGAGTCCGCTCCGACCCTCAATTCGGAGCCGGCTGCGCAGATCGAGGACGGGTGGCTAGACACCGCCTCGGGGGCTGCAACCTCTACGGCGATGGAGCAGAATACTGGCCTTGTCCCTTGTGAAGCTCGTGACTCCGAGGTGTCGGACTCCTCGCCGGACTCCGGACCTCCCGCGCCCCTTCCAATCGAATCCGATTGGGCGCCGATCATGGAGTTCACGGCTGCGGACATCTTTCAGCACTCACCCTTTGGCGACATCCTGAATTTGCTAAAGTATCTCTCGTTATCAGGAGAGCCCTGGCCGGACTACGGTCAGGATGGTTGGGGCACGGACGATGAAGAAATCCAAAGCCCACCCACCACCCACTTTGTAGCCACTGTCGACGATCTAACCGACATGCTAGACTACGGCTCCGTAGACATCGACGGTATGGACGACGATGCCGGAGACGACCAAGAACCAGAGCCTACCGGGCACGGGAAGGCCACCTCAATTCATGATATATACATGGTGGACACCCCAAAAGGGAGCGATAACGAGGAACAACGGGACGCGGTGAAGGATAATTCCCCCGAAAAACAACCAAAACGGCGACGCAAGCGCCGCCCCAAGTCCCGCCTCGATAACAACGGCACTCATAATGACCCAGCCATAGAGCAGGGCAAACCAGCGGGCGATGAACATGCAATCAAGCAACCATCCGAGCAGGATAAATCGAATAATCAACTCATCCTCAGTGAAAACAACAGTCCAGACGATCTCACGCCGGACACATCACCGGAGCATAAGAACCTTCAAAAAAGGCTTGTCGCCACTGTCTTAACTCCCTGCAAGTCCCGGTACCCGCATTATCAAAAGATAGCGTACGCGGTATTCATGGCATCCCGGAAGCTCCGACACTACTTTCAAGAGTGTTCGATAATAGTGGCCTCCGAAGTGCCCCTCAACGACATTATAAACAACCGCGACGCGACGGGCAGGATTGCAAAATGGGCCATTGAGCTCTTACCATCCGGTATAACTTATAAACCTCGGCGACTTATAAAGTCGCAAGTCTTGGCTGACTTCATCGCTGAATGGACCGAAGCCGAACTCCCTAAAGAGTACGACGCATACTCCAATTGGATTATGCATTTCGACGGCTCCAAAATGTTGGCCGGCTTGGGGGCTGGCGTCGCACTGACGTCCCCAACCGGAGACACAGTCCAATATGTACTTCAGATAATGTACACGGACTCCAACAATGCAGCCGAATACGAGGCCCTCCTACATGGTCTCCGGATGGCAATCTCCATGGGTATCCAACGCCTAGAGGTGCGCGGGGATTCAAACCTTGCAATATCCCAAGTAAATGGAGACTTTGACACCAAGGATCCGAAAATGGCAGCCTATCGTAACGCTGTCCTAAAAATGTCAGCTCGGTTCGAAGGACTCGAATTCCACCACATAGCCCGGGATAATAACCAAGCAGTCGACGTGTTGGCATGCATCGGCGCGAAACGCGACGCTGTCCCTCCAAACATCTTCCTGGAATGGCTCTTTAAGCCATCCGTACTATGGGAAGGGGAGTCCGGAAATAACAACCCGGAAACAACCGCGCCACCCAACACAGAACAATCTGACATAATCGGCGGTTCAGCCGATGAAATAACACCTTCAGCCCATGAAATAATGGCGGTAATTGCCCCGTGGACAGAACCATTCCTAGCCTACTTAATTAGGTAGGAACTTCCCGAAGACCAAAATGAGGCCCGCCGCATAGTTCGGCGATCTAAAGCCTACAAGGTCCATGAGGGAGAACTTTATAAGAAAAGCACAACCGGAGTCCTTCAAAGGTGCATCTTCGAAGAGGAAGGGCGAAATCTTCCGGCTGAAATTCACGCCGGACTAGGCAGACACCACGCTGCAGCCCGGGCCCTTGTAGGTAAGGCCTTCCGTACAGGATTTTATTGGCCGACGGCCTGGGAAGATGCTCAGGACTTAGTCCAAAGATGCGTCGGTTGTCAGCTCTTTGCTAATCATAGCCATATGCCACCCACCGCCCTCAAAACTATACCCATTACCTGGCCGTTCGCGGTCTGGGGGCTTGACATGGTTGGACCCCTTAAAGGGGGAACCCACAAGCAAAAGTACCTATTGGTCATGGTGGACAAATTCACCAAATGGATAGAGGCCAAGCTAGTTAAAACGGCAGAATCCGGACCAGTAATAGACTTGATATCCGGGGTAGTACACCATTATGGCGTCCCCCATAGCATCATTACCGATAACGGCACGAACTTCACGGCCGACGAGGTCAAACTCTGGTGCAAAAATATGGGCATTAAGCTCGATTACGCTTCAGTCTATCATCCTCAAACCAACGGTCAAGTTGAGCGAGCAAATGGTCTGATAATGAGCGGCATCAAGCCCAGACTAGTGCGGTCCCTTATGGAATCTAACACGCACTGGGTAGAGGAGCTTGACTCCGTACTCTGGGGGCTGTGGACCACGCCAAACCGTACTACCGGATTCACACCATTCTTTATGGTATACGGCGCAGAGGCAGTTTTGCCCTGCGACATAATTCATGACTCACCTCGAGTGCGCATTTACGAAGAAAGAGAAGCCGAGCTGGATCGGCAGGACAGCTTGGACGCTTTGGAGGAGGAACGCGATGTGGCAAAGGCCCGTTCCGCATTCTATCAGCAGTAGGCTCGAAGATATCGAAGCAGAGAAGTACGTGCCAAAACTTACAATGTTGGCAAACTAGTTCTACGCCTGCCAGACAAGAAAAATGACAAACTCAAGCCCAAATGGGAAGGTCCCTTCATCATCGTCCAAGTCCTGACCGGTGGAGCATACCGTCTACGGAATGCATCGGACAACTGACTCGAGCCGAACCCATGGAACGCAGCCCGCCTCCGAAGATTCTACGCCTAGCGCCGGACTAAGAGTTCGTCTCCTTCCTCCGTCCACTTTTTCACACTTCAGCTGTCTTTTGTTTCTCTCTCTTCTCTCACCTTTTTCATAAAAGCCCTTGAGGGCCTATTTGCGCATTGTTCGCACACACTTGATGTGCTACCCGCACTCATTATACCTGGGGGCTTCTCTAACAGAAGCTTACTTATACGGGCTTCATTCCCAGCACATGTGTCAAACTTCCACATGCACCTTTTATTCACCATTATATGCATCGATATGACTTAAGTTTTGGACAAGCTGGGTCGCCTGGCTCCTGTGCTTACCCCTACGTTCCCGATTGTTCGGCTAGGAGGTAAAGGGAGCAACTCTGCGATTGTTACTGCCGGGTCAGCCGGATGTGTACCTCAGACTGGGTGAAGCCGAAAGCTAGCGTTCTTAAGGGAATATTCGGTCGGTGACTTGAAAGATGATTTTTTACCTATTTATTTATCTGCCCCCAGATGTTTTCCTGCTCTTTTCGCAGTCCGGACATGCACTTTAGGGCATGCCTCCCAGGGAAAGGAACCCTTAACGGAACTATTCTCCCTGGAAGATGTTTCTTACTAACCATGTAATATAACATAACTAGTTGGGCACTTGTCTAATAAAGCACTAATGACCCCTACGCCTGGTCTCCATGCATGCCCCGGTTTTTCCATAACCGAGAAGGTATTCGGACACACTCCGGACTCTAGGGTCCCGAGGTAGAAGAGAAAGGGTCGGCAAAGACAAACAATCTACAATCCGGCTAGAAGGCATTTTACATGTCATTTTAAATACATCGTCAAATTGACTGACTGTACTCCTCCTCAATCCCGTCTAACAGGCTGTCTAATTTACAGTCCCGTTGGGAATACTTAGCGGCCAACTCTACTTGGCCGTACACTAAGCTCACAGGGATCTCCTTCCCATCGGGCCCCACAGGTCCGACCTCGGCCATGTGGTTTGGATCCGCCTTCTTGTACCGCGTCTTCACCATGGCCCAGGCCTCCCTGGCACCTTGACGGCAGGCCGATATCTTCCATAAATGGAAGCGCTGCCGCGCTCCCTGAAGCTTCTCCACAAGCTCTCCAAGGCCCTTGGGTAGGGAGACGGATGGCCATAGGGCCTGGACGACGCCATTCATCGCCTGCCGAACACGTTCGAGTAGTTGCACCAGCTCGGGAAGTTGGTCACCCGTTGAACCGGGCATTTCCTCCGCAGGGCGACCTGTGAGCAGACCTACAGACATATTTCTGTCAATTGGCTTCCTCGCTGAACTCTTCTTTTCAAAAGAATTCGCTCAAGCACTTACCATAGATGCTGCGACGAAGCCGCTGATTCTCCTTCACGGAGCCAGACAGCTCGGCCCGAACACCTTTCAGCTCTTCCCCAAGCTTGGTGTGGGCATCCTGGAGTTTGTTCCTCTCCTGCTGCACCTTCATAAGCACCCTCTCGCTGGCCTTCAGCTGGCGCAGTAGGTGTTGCTTGTCCGGATCCAGTCTGGCAACATCTGCAATATCATTGTCAGATTTACACGCACGCCGCACACCGCTTGTCTTTTTTGAAATAATGTGTTACCAGGGGGGTCTCTGTGTCTCCTCCTGCGGCAGCTAGTGCGGCCTCAAGTTGGGCCTTGCACTCTTGTAGCTCCTGGGACAATTGGGTATTCTTCTTCGTAAGATCCTGCATATCAAATGATCCTTAAATCAGTTATTTTAACTACTTTAAGTCTCGGGGGCTACTGGCATATACCACTATTATAATCCCTTACCCGTATGTCTTTTACATATTGCTCCGTGGCTCTGGTCAAACCATCTTGAGCAGCACGGAGGTGCGCGTCTCCTGCGTTAAAGGCATTCAACACCTCAGGGGAGAAACACGCGTCATGAAAACCTGTCTGGCGGCGCCTATGGTTCATGGCGCTCTCCACCTCAGACCTGGTGGCGGACAGCCTGTCGGCATCCTCCATTGGAGGAGTATTCGGCTCGCGCCTTGCGCTCACCTCCCCTCCGGACCAGGTGTTGGAGCCTGGCTGGCGGAGGCTGGGTTGGCAACCTCTCCGGGCACAGTCCAGCGAGCGCTCTTTCTCCTAAAAAAGTCATGAGCATTAATACACCTCCTGGGAACCTTTTCCTAAATGATGGTCGTGAGCTATACCGTTGCGGTGACGTTTCGATTCGCACCGCACCCCTCTTCCGCCTGCGGGGCTGGACTGACCCTTGTTGGTCAGCCGCCGCGGGTTCGGCTTCCCGCCTTGAAGGCACCTCCTGCAAGACACCGTTGTATACGGTGGTCAGGAACGCGCAAGGATGAAGTAATGGTGCCAGGACTTCGGTCATAATTACCTGGGAAGCCGGTGACAAGCTGGGGTAGTCGGCCGTAATGGCGACTAGAGCGTTGTCCATGCTGAGTTGGTGGAACACCCCGTCGATTAGCTCCACCTTTATGTCCGGATCCTCTTCGGAGGCCGGATCAAGGGATCTTCCCAGATCCTCGGGTTGTTGAGCCGGACTATGTATGCCCTCCACGTCCCGACGCAGTTCCTGCGTCGAAATCGTAAAGTAAGGTACTTAACTTTGAAAGCATGGGTCGGATAAATAAAACGTCCGCTTACCCAGCGCCGAGGGTTATTCATGGAGAACCCATTCAATGGGCTCGTCTGGAGGAAGTCCTCCTTCTCCCCCTTGTGCAGGCCAGACAGAATCTTCACCAGGTCTTCGGCCGATCCTGGCCCTTTGCGGTCAAGACGGGTGGCATCATTCTCCCCGTTGAAATCCCACATGGGGTGGCCCCTGTATTGCAGCGGCTGCACCCCCCGCATGATGCACGTGGCCATGACTCCAATCATGGTCAATCCGGAATGGGCCAGCAACCTTATCCGGCCCATCAAATAATGGACGCTCTTGTCTTCCTCCAG
The DNA here is from genome assembly GCF_018294505.1 of Triticum aestivum. Taxonomy (NCBI): domain Eukaryota; kingdom Viridiplantae; phylum Streptophyta; class Magnoliopsida; order Poales; family Poaceae; genus Triticum; species Triticum aestivum. Next base: position 233,534,778 of record NC_057810.1, read on the forward strand.
TTGAGGGCTCCGCGGGCGCCAACTTAGGCATTTCTTCAGAGGAGCCTTGCTGAACTCCGGGAGGCCGATCCGAACTGGGTCCGGCAGTGGAGCGTCTTCTACATAAAACCATTCCGAAGGCCAGTCTTCGGACGCCTTCTTTGGGGTTCTGGATGGATATCCGGTCCCGGCGATGCGCCATATTTCGGCACCGCCCACTTGATATATTGACCCCTCGTGAGAACGGGGTACGAGACAGAATAGCCTCTTCCACAGTGCAAAATGGGGCTCGATGCCCAGGAATAGCTTGCAAAGAGCTACGAAACCCGCGATGTGCATAATAGAGGCGGGCGTGAGGTGATGGAGCTGGAGTCCGTAGAACTCCAGAAGCCGAGGAACGGATGTACGGGAAATCCAAGCCCCCTTATTAGATAGGGGACGAAGCACACCAGCTCTCCTTTAGAGGGGCTAGGGGTGGCCTCCGCTTGCTTCCCACCTTTGTAGGTGGCCAGCCCGGCTCGAACCGGGACCATAAAGGCCGGAGGAAGATATCCCTCCGCTTGAAGCGTCACCAGCTCGTTGTGCGGAACTGAACATCTCCTCCAATCTCCTGGCGGAGCGCTGGGAGCGCGAGAGGAGGAGCCGCGACGACGGTCCATGATGGAATGGGTTTTTGGTTGGAAGCGCTCCTATGAGTACTCGCGGAAGGAGGATGGTGTGATTTGGATCTGGATTCTGGCCTCTCTTATAGGCAGATTATTTGCGCAACTGGGGGGTAAAATATAAAAGATACCCTGGCTTTTCGCATTCATGCGACGCATGGAAGAGGGCCATTATTGGGCGTGGAAGCCAAGGAGCACAACATCTCTAAGGGAGCCGGACACTATTCGGCAAGCACATGAAATTTGAAGGAGAACCCGCCTTGCAACGCCGAAGACAATATATGCGCTAGACTCGTCATCATTGAAGCTTGGTTCGGGGGCTACTGAGGGAGTCCTGGACTAGGGGGTGTCCGGATAGCCGACTATCATCATCGGCCGGACTTCAAGACTATGAAGATACAAGATTGAAGACTTCGTCCCATGTCTGGATGGGACTTTTCTTGGCGTGGAAGGCAAGCTTGGTGATACGGATATGTAGATCTCCTACCATTGTAACCGACTCTGTGTAACCCTAGCCCCCTCCGGTGTCTATATAAACCGGAGGGTTTTAGTCGGTAGGACGAACAACCATTACAACAATCATACCATAGGCTAGCTTCTAGGGTTTAGCCTCCTTGATCTCGTGGTAGATCCACTCTTGTACTATCCATATCATCAATATCAATCAAGCAGGAGTAGGGTTTTACCTCCACCGAGAGGGCCCGAACCTGGGTAAAAACATCGTGTCCCTTGTCTCCTGTTACCATCCGCCTAGACGCACAGTTCGGGACCCCCTACCCAAGATCCGCCGGTTTTGACACCGACAGTCGGGATTTGAGTATTACTCAATTTCACACCTTTTCAACACAGGCAAGAACTCTTTCTTTGACTGTTCCATTTTGAACTACTTCAAAATCTTGTCAAGGTATGTACTCATTGAAAATCTTATCAAGCGTCTTGATCTATCTCAATAGATCTTGATGCTCAATATGTAAGTAGCTTTACTGAGGGCTTTCTTTTGAAGAACTCCTTTAAAACACTCTTTTGTGCTTTCCAGAAAATTCTACATTATTTCTGATCAACAATATGTCATTCACATATACTTATCAGAAAGGCTGTAGTGCTCCCACTCAATTTCCTATAAATACATGCTTCACTGTAGGTCTATATAAAACTATATGCTTTGATCAACTCCTCAAAGCGTATATTCCAACTCCGAGATGCTTGCACCAGTCCATAGATGGATCACTGGAGCTTGCACACTTTGTTAGCACCTTTCGGATTGACAAAACCTTCTGGTTGCATCATGTACAACTCTTCTTTAAGAAATCCATTAAGGAATGTAATTTTGACATCAATTTGCCAAATTTCATAAAATGCGGCAATTGCTAACATGGTTTGGACAGACTTTTAAGCATCGATATGAGTGAGAAAATCTCATTGTATTCAACACCTTGAACTTGTCGAAAACCCTTTTCGACAATTTGAGCTTTGTAGATAGTAAAAAAACTATCAGCGTCCGTCTTCCTCTTGAAGATCCATTTATTTTCTATGTCTTGTCGATCATCGGGCAAGTCAACCAAAGTCCATACTTTATTCTCATACATGGATCCTATCTCAGATTTGATAGCCTTAAGCCATTTCGCTAAATCTGGGCTCATCATCGCTTCCTCATAGTTTGTAGGTTCGTCATGGTCAAGTAATATGACCTCTAGAACAGGATTACCGTACCACTCTGGTGCGGATCTTACTCTAGTTGTCCTACGAGGTTTGGTAGTAACTTGATCCAAAGTTTCATGGTCATCATCATTAACTTCCTCACGAATCGGTGTAGGCATCACTGGAACTGGTTTCTGTGATGAACTACTTTCCAATTCGGGAGAAGGTACAATTACCTTATCAAGCTCTACTTTCCTCCCACTCACTTCTTTCCAGAGAAACTCCTTCTCTAGAAAGGATCCATCTTAGCAACAAATATTTTGCCTACGGATCTGTGATAGAAGGTGTACCCAACAGTTTCCTTTGGGTATTTTATGAAGACACACATCTCCGATTTGGGTTCGAGCTTATCAGGTTGAAACTTTTTCACATAAGCATCGCAGCCCCAAACTTTAAGAAACGACAACTTTGGTTTCTTGCCAAACAACAGTTCATAAGGCGTCGTCTGAACGGATTTTGATGGTGCCCTTTTTAAAGTGAATCAGCTGTCTCTAATGCATACCCCACAACGACAGTGGTAAATTGGTAAGATATATCATAGATTGAACCATATCCAATAAAGTGCGGTTACGATGTTCGGACACACCATTACGCAGTGGTGTTCCATGTGGTGTGAGCTGAGAAACTATTCCACATTGGTTTTAAATGAAGGCCAAACTCGTAACTCAAATATTTGTCTCTGTGATCAGATTGTAGAAACTTTATTTTCTTGTTACGATGATTCTCCACTTCACTCTGAAATTCTTTAAACATTTCAAGTGTCTCAGACTTATGCTTCATTAAGTAGATATACTCATATCTGCTCAAATCATCTGTGAAGGTCAGAAAATAACGATACCCGCCATGAGCATCAACACTCATTGGACCGCATACATCGGTATGTATTATTTCCATCAAGTCAGTAGCTCGTTCCATTGTTCCGGAAAATGGTGTTTTAGTCATCTTGCCCAAAAGGCATGGTTCGCAAGCATCAAATGATTCATAACCAAGTGATTCGAAAAGTCCATCTTAATGGAGTTTCTTCATGCGCTTTACACCGATATGACCCAAATGGCAGTGCCACAAATAAGTTGCACTATCATTATCTACTTTGCATCTTTTGGAATCAATATTATGAATATGTGTATCACTACGATCGAGATCCAACAAACTATTTTCATTGGGTGTATGACCATCGAAGGTTTTATTCATGTAAACAGAACAACAATTATTCTTTGACTTTAAATGAATAACCGTATTGCAATAAACATGATCAAATCATATTCATGCTCAACGCAAATGCCAAATAACATTTGTTTAGGTTCAACACTAATCCCGAAATTATAGGGAGTGTGCGATGATGATCATATCAATCTTGGATCCACTTCCAACACACATCATCACTTCACCCTCAACTAGCCTCTGTTTATTTTGTAACTCCTGTTTCGAGTTACTAATTTTTAGCAACTGAACAAGTATCAAATACCCAGGGGATACTATAAACACTAGTAAGGTACACATTAATAACTTGTATATCAAATATACCCTTGTTCACTTTTCCATCTTTCTTATCCACAAATATTCAGGGTATTTCCGCTTCTAGTGACCATTTCCTTTGCAGTAGAAGCACTCAGTTTTAGGCTTTGGTCTAGCTTTGGGCTCCTTTATGGGAGTGACAACTTGCTTGCCATTCTACTTGAAGTTCCCTTTCTTTCCCTTTGCCCTTTTCTTGAAACTAGTGGTCTTGTCAATCATCAACACTTGATGCTCTTTCTTGATTTCTACCTTCGTCGATTTCAACATCACGAAGAGCTCGGGAATCGTTTTCGTCATCCCTTGCATACTATAGTTCATCACGAAGTTCTAGTAACTTGGCGATGGTGACTAGAGAACTCTATCAATCACTATCTTATCTGGAAGATTCACTCCCACTTGATTCAAGTGATTATAGTACCCAGACAATCTGAGCACATGTTCATTGCTTGAGCTATTCTCCTCCATCTTTTAGCTATAGAACTTGTTGGAGACTTCATATCTCTCAACTCGGGTATTTGCTTGAAATATTAACTTCAACTCCTGGAACATCTCATATGGTCCATGACGTTCAAAACGTCTTTGAAGTCCTGATTCTAAGCCGTTAAGCATGGTGTACTAAACTATCAAATAGTCATCATATTGAGCTAGCCAAACGTTCATAATGTCTGCATCTGCTCCTGCAATAGGTCTGTCACCTAGCTGTGCATCAAGGACATAATTCTTCTGTGTAGCAATGAGGATAAACCTCAGATCACGGACCCAGTCCGCATTATTGCTACTATCATCTTTCAACTTAGTTTTCTCTAGGAACACATATAAAAGATAGGGAAGCAACAACACGAGCTATTGATCTACAACATAATTTGCAAAATACTATCAGGACTAAGTTCATGATAAATTAAAGTTCAATTAATCAAATTACTTAAGAACTTCCATTTAGATAGACATCCCTCTTATCATCTAAGTGATCACGTGATCCAAATCAACTAAACCATGTCCGATCATCACGCGAGATGGAGTAGTTTTCAATGGTGAACATCACTATGTTGATCATATCTACTATATGATTCATGCTCGACCTTTTGGTCTCAGTGTTTCGAGGCCATATCTGCATATGCTAGGATCGTCAAGTTTAACCCGAGTATTCTGCATGTGCAAAACTGGCTTGCACCCGTTGTAGATGAACATAGAGCTTATCATACCCGATCATCACGTGGTGTCTCGGCACGACGAACTTTGGCAACGGTGCATACTCAGGGAGAACACTTTTACCTTGAAATTTAGTGAGAGATCATCTTATAATTCTACCGTCAATCAAAGCAAAATGAGATGCATAAAGGATAAACATCACATGCAATCAATATAAGTGATATGATATGGCCATCATCATCTTGTGCTTGTGATCTCCATCTCCGAAGCACCGTCATGATCACCATCGTCATCGGTGCGACACCTTGTTCTCCATCGTAGCATCGTTTTCATCTTGCCAACTATTGCTTCTACGACTATCGCTACTGTTTAGGATAAAGTAAAGCAATTACATGGCGATTTCATTGCATACAATAAAGCGACAACCATATGGCTCCTACCAGTTGCCGATAACTCTGTTACAAAACATGATCATCTCATACAATAAAATTTAGCATGATGTCTTAACCATATCACATCACAACATGCCCTGCAAAAACAAGTTATACGTCCTCTACTTTGTTGTTGCAAGTTTTACGTGGCTGCTACGGGCTGAGCAAGAACCGTTCCTACCTACGCATCAAAACCACAATGATAGTTCGTCAAGTTAGTGTTGTTTCAACCTTCTCAAGGACCGGGCGTAGCCACACTCGGTTCAACTAAAGTTGGAGAAACTGACACACGCCAGCCACTTATGTTCAAAGCACGTCGGTAGAACGCGTAAGCATACATGTAATGTCGGTCCGGGCCGCTTCATCCAACAATACCGCCGAACCAAAGTATGACATGCTGGTAAGCAGTATGACTTGTATCGCCCACAACTCACTTGTGTTCTACTCGTGCATATACCATCTATGCATAAACCTGGCTCTGATACCACTGTTGGGGAACGAGGTAATTTCAAAAAAATTCCTACGCACACGCAAGATCATGGTGATGCATAGAAACGAGAGGGAGAGTGTATCTTCATACCCTTGAAAATCGCTAAGCAGAAGCGTTTATCAACGCGGTTGATGTAGTCGTACACCTTCACGATCCTTCCCAATCAACTACCAAACGTACGGCACCTCCGTGTTCAGCACACGTTCAGCTCGATGACGTCCTCGCCTTCTTGATCCAGCAAGACGGGCGAAGTAGTAGATGAGTTCCGGCAGCACGACGGCGTGGTGACGGTGTTGGTGAAGAACAATCTCCGCAGGGCTTCGCCTAAGCACTACGGAAACTATGACAGAGGATAAACTAGAGGGGACGGGGTTGCCGGCACACGGCTTGGTGTTTCTTGATGTGTGTTTGGTGCTAGCCCTGCCCCTCTATTTATATGCTGAGCCTTGGGGTCAAAACTTGGAGTAAAAGCCTCCACAAAGTCGGTTTCACCTGAAAGGCAAGAGTCCTTCTCGGACTCCAGGGCCAGAAGCCAGGGTTCCCGGCGTCTAGCCCCTAGACTCTGCAAAACTTTCTTTTGCGCTTTCCAAAAACCTTGTGGGCTTTCCCCTTTGGCCCAAGTAAAGTGTTCTCATTCCCAAACATTTCGGGAAACATCCGGAACCCGTTCTGGTGAATTCTGGAACCCTTCAGGAGACCAAACACTATTATCCCATATATCAATCTTTATCTCCGGACCATTTCGGAGTTCCTCGTCATGTCCGTGATCATATCCGAGACTCCGAACAACATTTGGTCACCAACATACGTAACTCATATAATACTATATCGTCAACGAACGTTAAGCGTGCGGACACTACGGGTTCGAGAACTATGTAGACATGACCGAGACACTTCTCTGGTCAATAACCAATAGCGGAACCTGGATGCCCATATTGGCTCCTACATATTCTATGAAGATCTTTATCGGTCGAACCGCATAACAACATACGTTGTTCCCTTTGTCATCGGTATGTTACTTGCCGGAGATTCGATCATCGGTATCTCAATACCTAGTTCAATCTCGTTACTGGCAAGTCTCTTTACTCGTTTCGTAATGCATCATCCCGCAACTCACTCATTAGTCACATTGCTTGCAAGGCTTATAGTGATGTGCATTACCGAGAGGGCCCAGAGATACCTCACCGACAATCGGAGTGACAAATCCTAATCTCGAAGTACGCCAACTCAACAAGTACCTTCGGAGACACCTGTAGAGCACCTTTATAATCACCCAGTTACGTTGTGATGTTTGGTAGCACACAAAGTGTTCCTCCGATAAATGGGAGTTGCATAATCTCATAGTCGTAGGAACATGTATAAGTCATGAAGAAAGCAATAGCAACATACTAAATGATCAAATGCTAAGCTAATAGAATGGGTCAAGTCAATCACATCATTCTGTAATGATGTGATCCCGTTAATCAAATGACAACTCATGTCTATGGCTAGGAAACTTAACCATCTTTGATTCAACGAGCTAGTCAAGTAGAGGCATACTAGTGACACTATGTTTGTCTATGTATTCACACATGTATTATGTTTCTGGTTAATACAATTCTAGCATGAATAATAAATATTTATCATGAAATAAGGAAATAAATAATAACTTTATTATTTCCTCTAGGGCATATTTCCTCCAGTCTCCCAGTTGCACTAGAGTCAATAATCTAGTTCACATCGCCATGTGATTTAACACCAATATTCACATCTGTGTGTGATTAATACCCATAGTTCACATCGTCATTTGATTAAGACCCAAAGGGTTTACTAGAGTCAATAATCTAGTTCACATCGCTATGTGATTAACACCCAAAGAGTACTAAGGTATGATCATGTTTTGCTCGTGAGATAAGTTTAGTCAACGGGTCTGTCACATTCAGAGCCGTATGTATTTTGAAAATATTCTATGTCTATGATTCTCTGCACAGAGATACTCTAGCTAATTGCTTCCACTTTCAATATGTATCCAGATTGAGACTTGGAGTCATCTGGATTAGTGTAAAAGCTTGCATCGATGTAACTCTTTAAGATGAACTCTTTTATCACCTCCATAATCGAGAAACATCTCCTTAGTCCTCACTAAGGATATTCTTGACCGCTGTCCAGTGATCTACTCCTAGATCAAAATTGTACTCCCTTGCCAAATTCAGAGCAAGGTATACAATAGGTCTGGTACACAGCATAGCATACTTTATAGAACCTATGACTGAGGCATAGGGAATGACTTTCATTCTCTTTCTATTTTCTGCCATGGTCGGGATTTGAGTCTTACTCAATTTCACACCTTTGCAACACATGCAAGAACTCTTTCTTTGACTGTTCCATTTTGAACTACTTCAAAATCTTGTCAAGGTATGTACTCATTGAAAATCTTATCATGCGCCTTGATCTATCTCAATAGATCTTGATGCTCAATATGTAAGTAGATTTACTGAGGTCTTCCTTTTGAAGAACTCCTTTCAAACACTCCTTTATGCTTTCCCGAAAATTCTACATTATTTCTGATCAACAATATGTCATTCACATATACTTATCAGAAAGGTTGTAGTGCTCCTACTCACTTTCCTGTAAATACAGGCTTCACCGCAAGTCTGTATAAAACTATATGCTTTGATCAACTCATGAAAGCGTATATTCCAACTCTGAGATGCTTGCACCAGGTTTGCGCACTTTTCCCCACAAGACTCGATCTCCTCCATTGGATTTCTCGAACTACATAGTGTTTGAGAAACGGATGACCGAGACACAGCCTTTCAGAAACATTTTACTCTTTACTATGGGTGGACAGTTACACCTACTTTCCCCTACATCTGCTAGCCCACCACTGAAAGAGGTCACGCAACCTACTCAACTATGCTAGAGCCCATAATAGCTTGTGGCTGCACACGGAAGTTTCTAGCATGAATAATCTTATGATCCCTTTGAGCCTGGGTGGCGAACCGTAGGATGATCACACGGGTACTCCGGGATATCCGAGGACAACACTGGATTCTCTAGGTGCCCTGACAACCACTGGGTACTCCAGGGTGCCTCAACCAATCCACCTAGATGTGTATTTATGTAGCCACCTTAAGTTAACCATTAATTAACAATACTCACATCTGTCATGGATACACTCACCCAAACCACGTCTGCGAGCATAGCATAGCAATCCTGAGCATAACGTAGAAGTAACTCCCAAAGGTTTGATAATAAAAGGGCAATAGGTTCTACCTCATCATATACTTCCCAAACGAACATGTTATTCAGATCCTAACCATGCAATATTTGAGGATTCAGACTAATGCATAAAAACTGGGTAATAAAGGGATATGATCAAAGTGTTACTTGCCTTGCTGATGATCCGCAAAACCTAGAGACTCGTAGTAGCACGCTTCACACTCCAGGTTCTATCGCAAACAAACAATAACATACATAAGCACTCAACTAGAAGCAAGGGTAAAAATCAAATAGGAAGATCTAACCAGAACGTTCAACTGAAGAACTCCGGTTTGCAAAAAGAATCCAATTAACCGGAGCAACGAAACTCAAACTACGAAAAGAACAAGATTCGTTTACTAAACTGGACTAAAGTCAAATTTAAAGTACCAAAATCTTTTTCAAGTTGGTTAAACAGAAAGAGGGCTTAGAGACAAAGATCTAGGCACCTGTTTCATCTAATTTGGATAAACGAGCGAAAAGATAAACTAGATCAAAGATCAGGCCAGAAATCGCGATCGAAAATAATCGCGGAAAAACCCTGGAAAAAAATGAGACGAACAGGCTAACGAACGAATGTTCGCTGTCTGCGACTAACTGACGAACAACGTTCGTTAAAACGAACGTACGGACGAACGTCCTCTCAATAACTAAAACGAAAAAACCGAACCGATATAATAAAAAAAATAGATCTAGGTTTCTAAAAAATAGATCGGTTTTCTGAGAAAAACCGAAATGGCGGCGGCGGCGGCGGTTTCTTCCTCCGGCGAGTGGTGGTGGCGGTGGCGGGATCGATGGTGGCGGGCGGGGCGATGGGGAGGCGGCGGCGTCGGGTGGCGGCGGTCGCGCGAGGAGGCGGCGGTGGCGTGACTTTCGAGGCGACGGCGCTAGGGTTTGGCGGGGTGGCGGCTTGGGCTGGCGGCGGGGTCAGTCCTCACCCTATAAAGGCCGGTCGGGCGGTGTCCGGGTCGGGCTCGACCCGTTAGGTCGGTGCGTTACTTTTTTTAAAATAAACTAACGCGAAAAACAAATAAAAGAAATACTAAACGGAGTCCAAAAATCCTGAAATAAACTTTTGTGGTCCTCTAATAATATAGCGGACAAAGTGAACATTTAGTTGGGCTACTAATGCAATTTTGAAAAACGCATTTTTTCTTATTCAAATAAAATAGCAATAAAAGTCCAAATGAAATTCTTATTTGATTTTAACATTTTTCCTCCAATATTTCTTTTATTTTGGAGAAGTCATTTTATCCCCTCTCTTTTATTTTAATACTGGAAATATTTGGAGAGAAAATGATTGAAACCAAAATGATCCTCTTTTAAATATTTGAGAAAATTCAAATATGAAAATTATGAAATCCCCAACTCTCTCCGTGGGTCCTTGAGTTGCTTAGAATTTTCTTGGATCAACCAAAATGCAATAAAAATATGATATGCAATGATGACCTATGTATAACATTCCAAATTGAAATTTTGGGATGTTACAATTGCTTAATATTACCTGCTACTTTATCGTCCTGTTCACCTATTAGACTCCAAGTCAGGTCCAAATTAATGTTCAAACTGGAGTTTTAAAATTAGTTGTGGGGCACATATCGAGGCAGCAATGAATAGTATCTTTGTCTATTATCTGGCACATATCGAGGCAGCAATGAATAGTATATCTGCCTATGTTGTTCATCTTGGGTGGGAAAGAAATAGTAAAGCAATCATCATCTGTCTTTTTATTATATTAAAGCTATCATCAGCCTGCTATCATTATTTTTGGATCCATCCACTGGTTGTTACCATCACTCTAGATTTCTGCATGCTCTCCCTGCATAATTTCACTGTATTTTTTTCGTATGCATGTCAGATATTTTGCACAGTCATGCTGAACATGTAGAGAAAAAGAGAAGAGTTTTGTGCGGCAATACAGTGTCATGTAGACATCGCTCGATGGTGGGTTCACTGGCAAACCCTACCCCCTCCCCAGATTGTAATCCAGAGGAAGATATCTATGCGAATTCAGACGCAGCTGACCACTCCTATTTACCCCCCAAGGTGTTTGCTCTAACTTGGCATGATGATGTTAGTCATATCATGCATATGTTGCCTTGCAGTGCCTACTTTCGACATCATATATGTCATCTGCTTAGTTTAGACATGTTCAATAATGCCACATGTTTAGTTTCTATATCATATATGGGAATTATGCAGTCTCATCTCTTTTAGCCAGCCATAATATATGTGAAATAATATGCAATGCCATCCTGTTTAACCAGGAATCATATATTTGAATGATATCTTGCCCATCCTTTTCTTCATTAAATGTCCATTTGTCGACAATGTTTGTACATTAAACTACTCTTCCTGTGAATCATCCATTTGAGTGGGTGATGGAAAAGATGGAGTGAAAAGAAGGTCTTCAGAGCAGACAGTGCTACCTGTCAAAGCAGATCTCTTGCTAGGTCCCGATAGCTCCTCGGAGATGGATTCAGAGACAGATGACCAGTCCTATTCCCCCACTGAGGTGTATCCTCTAACTTGGCACCGTTATACTGCTCATATCATGCATATGGTGTCTTGCATTGCATAGTTTAGACATCATATACACAATATTCAACACCATGTTCTTAGTTCAGACATCATACATGCGAATGCCCTCTGCTTAGCATATAAATCACATATGTGAATTAAATCATGTGATCCTTATTACTTAGATAACATGTATGTGAATTATGTCATGCAAACATGTTTACTAAAGACATCATATAATTATCTCATGCCATCCTGTTTAGTTAGTCATCATATCTTTGAATTATGTCATGCTATGTTATCCAGTTTAGATAGACATCATATATGTGAACTTATGTCAGGCTATCATTTTTTATTTAAAAAATATACAGGTCAACTATCTCATGCCCTCTTTTTTCCACACTATCTATTGCATCTGTCTCTCATACAATGTTTGTACATCCAACTATGTTTCCTGTTTATCAGCCATTTGAATTGGAGCGGGTGATGGCAGTATCTAGCGGAGTAAAAACATGATCTTCAAATAAAACAGTGCTACCTCTTGGTGGACATAGCACCCTGGTTGTACATGCACGAGAACCAGCCCTAACACACATAACCCAGACTCTCGCAGATAGTACCCCTACTGCGATGGACAGAGAACCAGCTTCACCCAATCTAACCCCATGTGACGCCCCCGATTCAATCGTACACTAATCATGCACGCAAATGTGTACGATCAAGATCAGGGACTCACGGGAAGATATCACAACACAACTCTACAAATAAAATAAGTCATACAAGCATCATAATACAAGCCAGGGGCCTCGAGGGCTCGAATACAAGTGCTCGATCATAGACGAGTCAGCGGAAGCAACAATATCTGAGTACAGACATAAGTTAAACAAGTTGCCATAAGATGGCTAGCACAAACTGGGATACAGATCGAAAGAGGCGCATGCCTCCTGCCTGGGATCCTCCTAACTACTCCTGGTCGTCGTCAGCGGGCTGCACGTAGTAGTAGGCACCTCCGGGGTAGTAGTCATCGTCGACGGTGGCGTCTGGCTCCAGGGCTCCAGCATCTGGTTGCGACAACCAGGTAGAAGGGAAAGGGGGAAAAGAGGGAGAAAAGCAACCGTGAGTACTCATCCAAAGTACTTGCAAGCAAGGAGCTACACTACATATGCATGGGGATATGTGTAAAGGGCCATATCGGTGGACTGAACTGCAGAATGCCAGAATAAAAGGGGGATAGCTAATCCTGTCGAAGACTACGCTTCTGGCAGCCTCCGTCTTGCAGCATGTAGAAGAGAGTAGATTGAAGTCCTCCAAGTAGCATCTCCAAGTAGCAACTCCAAGTAGCAACTCCAAGAAGCATCGCATAGCATAATCCTACCCGGCGATCCTCTCCTCGTCGCCCTGTAGAAAAGCAATCACCGGGTTGTCTGTGGAACTTGGAAGGGTGTGTTTTATTAAGTATCCGGTTCTAGTTGTCATAAGGTCAAGGTACGACTCCAAGTCGTCCTGTTACCGAAGATCACGGCTATTCGAATAGATTAACTTCCCTGCAGGGGTGCACCACATAGCCCAACATGCTCGATCCCATTTGGCCGGACACACTTTCCTGGGTCATGCCCGGCCTCGGAAGATCAACACGTCGCAGCCCCACCTAGGCAAAACAGAGAGGCCACCACGCTGGTCTAAACCTAAGCGCACAGGGGTCTGGGCCCATCGCCCATAGCACACCTGCACGTTGCGAGGGCGGCCGGAAGCAGAACTAGCCCCCTTAATACAAGAGCAGGCTTACGTTCCAATCCGGCGCGCGCCGCTCCGTCGCTGACGTCTGAAGTGCTTCGGCTGATACCACGACGCCGGGATACCCATAACTACTCCCGCGTAGATGGTTAGTGCGTATAGGCCAGTAGCCAGACTCAGATCAAATACCAAGATCTCGTTAAGCGTGTTAAGTATCCGCGAATGCCGAACAAGGCCAGGCCCACCTGTCTCCTAGGTGGTCTCAACCTGCCCTGTCGCTCCGCCACAAAGTAACAGTCGGGGGCCGTCGGGAACTCAGGCCCACCACTACCTGGATGGAGCCACCTGTCCTTTCAGCCCCCAACTCCGAACAGTATCACAGGTAATGTAACAGTGTAAAGTATATAGTATATGCCCGTGATCACCTCCCGAAGTGATCATAGCCCAGTAGTATAGCATGGCAGACGGACAAGAGTGTAGGGCCACTGATGGAACACTAGCATCCTATACTAAGCATTTAGGATTGCGGGTAAGGTATCAATGACTGTAGCAGCAATGACAGGCTATGCATCAGAATAGGATTAACGGAAAGCAGTTACATGCTACACTACTCTAATGCAAGCAGTATAGAGAAGAGTAGGCGATATCTGGTGATCAAAAGGGGGGCTTGCCTGGTTGCTCTGGCAAGAGAGAGGGTCGTCAACTCCGTAGTCGAACTGGTCAGCAGCAGCGTCGGTCTCGTAGTCTACCGGAGAGAAGAGGGGGAAGAAATAATGAATACAGAGCAAACAAAGCACCACAAAATATATCAAGGCAATACGCGGTGTTCGGTGTGCCCTAACACGGTAGTAGGTGATACCGGTGAAGGGGGGAAAACCCCCGGGAAAGTATTCCCGGTGTTTCGTGTTTTCGAGCAGAGGAGCCGGAGGGGGAAAGTTGCGGGTTCGATAGGTTAGGGGTGTGTGGCGGACGAACGGACCGCGTATCCGGATTCGTCTTGTCGTTCTGAGCAACTTTCATGTAGAAAGTATTTTCATCCGAATTACGGATTAAAAGATATGATTTTCTAAAGATTTAAATCATTTTCTGATTTTAATTATTTATTTAAACCCAACATTATCCATAACAGTGAATGATGACGCAGGCATGACATCAGAGTGATGTCAGCGGGTCAACTGGTCGGTTGACCAGTCAAACAGACAGGTGGGTCCAGTGGGACCCACATGTCATTGTCTGATAACTAATTAACCAGGTTAATTAGTTTAGTTAACAGATTAGTTATGTTAATTAACAGTAGTTAATTAGTTTAATTAGTTACTAGGTTAATTAAACACAATTAATTTAATTAATTAATTAATAATTTTATTTATTATTATTTTTATTCTTTTACTTATTTATCTTCTTTAATCCTTTTTTTTAAACGTTCAGGGGGCGTGGGGCCCCGCTGGCAGTGGCACATCTGGCCACTGGAGCGGGCTAACGGGGCTGCGGGAGCGGGGCTGCCCGTTTGGGCGCCCACCCAGGCCAGTGGAGGCGCCGGGGTGTCGTAGCCGGCGACGAGGTGCGACGGGCGGCAGGCGGGCAGTGGCGAGCGAGGCCACGGCGCAAGGCGGGCGCGTGGTCGGGGTCGGACTGGGCAGCGGGCCTATGGCCGGAGACGAGGCTAGGGGCGGACGTGCTGATCCGGCGAAGGCCAGCGCGTAGTGGGGGAGGACGCGGCCGGCAGCCACGACGAGCGGAGGCGGGCACTAGA
>NC_057810.1:233550794-233552750 GCF_018294505.1 Triticum aestivum
TCGATCCCGATCCAGATCGGTAGAGGGAGGAGAGAGCGAGAGGGGGGAATGGGGAGTGGGGGGTTGCGGTTAGGGTTTCCCCCCCCCCCCTCCTAGGGATAAGGTAGGGGCGGGTCGGCCGGCTGGACCAGGTGGGCCGGCCTGGCCGGTGAGCTGGGCCGTCTAGCCCAGTTGGCCAGGGGGCCCTTTTTATTCTTTTTCGTTTTGTTTTGTTTTTTTTGCTTTTGTATTTTCTTTTCTTTTATTTCTGTTTTATCTCTGTTTCTTATTGTTTTAGTTTTTTGTGAAATATATACTTGGCATCTAATTTGGTATTTCAATTTAGTCCACTACCACAAAAACTCTAGTCCCCAAATAATTTAGTTTGATATTTTGTTTAATTAGTGAAGGCATTTAAATAATTAGTTTTGCTACTATTTAAATCATTATGGTGTAGTTAAGCATTTCATAAAAGTTTGGTTTCACCACCCCATTTACCTATGATTTATTCGACACATTTAGAACATTTTAGTTTTATTTTTGGAAAACTTTTGTTGTTTGCCTTAATTTCAAATTTGAATTTGAATCGTTTTCGAACTAACACGAGATTAGCGACAGTAACGGAGGTGACGTGGTGTCATTAGCAGAGCTTACTGTAGCTTGATTATCCGGGCGTCACAATTCTCCTCCACTACAAGAAATCTCGTCCCGAGATTTAAGCGGTGGAGTAAGGGGCGAAGGTGTTGGTAGCGAAAAACCTAACGAGTCTTCTCGGTCTTGGTTGCTGTTCTCGAAGTGGTCGATCCATTACATTGATGTCTTCATTTTTCTGCTTCAGGTCATTAAGATGAAGTCGGCATCCTTTCTTCGGAAACTCCATTGTACTAACGAAAGAATAAAGGGGGAGTATTCCGGGAGAACGGGCCTCGGCAAGGTTGACTATTTGGTAGATAACATCGGGGAGGGAGGCGGAAAGTAACTCTCGAATTGAAACCTCCGAAAATATCGAGAGCAAAGTAAGGAGTTATTATGGGAAGTTTCAAGTGGGTAGGCAATCGTCCGATGCCTGAAACAAAGTCTGAAAGGGGTTCAAGCAACGGGAATAAGTATTGCGTAGGATACCAGAATTGATCACTAGGAAGGTGCCTCATGAGTTACATACGACGCCAAGAGCGAGGAACAACTTTGGCAACAGGGAAGCACAGGAGAGTTAGGTTTCGATCCTGTGGAACTGTGGGTTATGGGCCCACCATGTGGTTGAAAGTAGGAAGGGGGCCGTCATCTTGCACGGTCACGATAGTAAGGTATGTCAGAGGGTAGCTTGCCATTTATGTTGGCAACAATGTCGGTACCAAGGGCGAGGGACAAAGAGAACCATTTTCCTGCTCGTTGAAACGAGGCGGGCCAAGAGGCAAAGTTCTCGTCCGTCGGCGGTTACCAAAATGTCATCAACAATAGAAACAGGGTCTCACTGGCAGAGTTGTACACCGAGGTGTTTACATAAGCAGTGAATTATTACTGCTTAGATCATATAGATCATAGAAGAGGTTTAAACAAACCAATGGAAGGAAAATATGATCATCAGATTAAACAGAACAATGGAAAGGAAAATATGTTTAAACACATATTTCGAGGGTATATCCTTTCCAAGGACAAGCAGAGCAAGATATCCATGACAGGATATAAAGTAGAAAACCATTTAGGTAAGGGGGGAGGAATCTCATGATATTACTCATACAACGGTGTTAGGATAATTGATAATTAAAATATAGCATCGTGCTTCAAACGTGCCTGTTGAAAATCGGAGTACCATTGACATGCTTCGAGATAGCAGTGACATGGTCTTCAGGTGAAGATCAGACTTTGGAAACACGAAGGATCCATCAAGAATAACTTGTAGAATAAGTCTTACAATTTCCTCATGGATGAATGGATAACCTTGTTGAAAAGGAATCTATAATGATAGGTCCTCCAGCC
>NC_057810.1:233553174-233559149 GCF_018294505.1 Triticum aestivum
GGGGGGGGGTTCTAGGCATGACATCATGTTACCGGGTCATCAAAGGATCAACGTCATAACTCTTGGAAAGTTGTCCCAACCATCATATCTGACCGAGATTCAGATCCGATTGGTGTCAGGATACCTGAGACTCAGGATGTCCGAGAAGAAAAGGTGCAACACAAATCGTTGAAATGGCATTGCAAGCTTCTCGGGAAATGAACTATGGGAGCGGGTTTCTGAAGCAATAGTTCACCATTAAACCAAGGAGAGGACAAGGAGGTGTCTGGTGAACTCAACGGCAATTCACCGATATTCCCAAAAGATGGATTTCCACCATTAAGTGAACAAGGAGATAACATTTGTCAGATCAAATGATATAAGGAAGTATGCTCGAGGAAAACATACACAATTAAACATTGGTTGAAGGGTGCACCCGAAGTACGGGTTGGGTTGCACGACCAATGTTAGAATGGTGATTCAATTAGCGAAGGACTTAGAATGAACTATCGCCCATTCACTTCAAAGCAATAGGGTTGCTAGAAGTTTTGAATTCACACGTCATAGCTCCATTGTCGGTATTCCGGTTGAAAACAATACGGGGACCAAGGAATGAACGAAGATGGCAAGAAGTATTAAGATATCAAGAATTATTAAGAGGTGGTGAAATTCTCACCACATTCTTGACAAAAAGTGATGGTAATACTTCCGAGGTAAGGAAGATCAACTGCTGGGTAGCAGTGATCTCAAGGTTTACACAAAATGCGAACAAGTTGTGTTGAACGGAAGGCAATAAAGTGGTCGATGAGAACAGGAATCATCGAGGGGCAAGGATGGTATTACCCATCATGAATTCAATTGAATTCCTGGAAGAGCTCATAAGGTTGATGATGATCACGACACAATTGTCGAGAGATTTCATGCAGATGTAGTCAATCAGCGACGACATCAAGTCAAAGGAATGATGAAGCAAGAGGTTATTGGAACCACAGTTATGACACAAACTCGAACTCAAGCTTGTTGTTTAAGGTGAAAGGGTATGACGAGGAAAAATCGATGTAAGGTTAGTTCATCGTCGAAAATTGGTGCTCCGAGAATAAGGACCAGGTAGCACCGTTAGAATCGTCACGACAATGATATAGCCAAACAGGCTAGGAATGGCGTGATCGGGTACAAACTCGTACTTATAGAAGCTTACTGAAGAGTTGTTGAACCGTAGAGCGGACTCGGTTCAGTTATCGGTGTCTTTGAGTGTTTAATAACTCAGAGCCCGTGAAAAATTGGAATCAGTGGGAAGGTAGTACTTGATGAAGAACTCATAAGAAGTTATGCAGTTCCATGATAATCTCGAGATACCAGGGGGGTAATACTCGACACAAGATCAAAGTAAGGGTTGGACTGGTGTTTTGATCCATAGGAGACAATTGTTTTAACTTGTCCAAGAAATGAGATCAAAGAAGAACAATCATGGTCGGAACCACGGTTGCAAGGGATCAATTCACAGATACCATAGGTTAGTTATCAAGGAAATAGTTATTGTTACAAGAAGCTTTCATGATAGGATATATATCGCATCCATGGGCATGAGCACAAGGTTCAAGGTCGACTCCCACTTCTCCAATGCATACCCTATCATTCACTTCTCATTCTCAAAGAAGTTGTATGGTAGAAAATTATCTGCTAAACACTAGAAGGGTTGACTTGTCAAAACCTTCCGGTTCATACGGTTTTTAAGGAAGGTATAGGTTCAACCCAATGGGGCTTCTTAGAAACATATACCACAAGTTTCGAGAGTAAATATCACAAGCTCGAAAGCAGAGCAAGGTTGAGAAGGTAGATGATACAATTTACCAAAGGCATTATGTATCCAAGGGAAGGCTCACAAGGTTATTGAATATGAAGGGCGTTGTCAGATAAAATCCAACAAAGGATCTGGTGGTCCACAAGGGATCTGACGTGAGCATCGGTACTCAACTAGAGGAAGAAGATTGCAAGGAGATCAGATTATAGAAACAACTGACTAACTCAATTGTCAAATGCAAAGGAATTATGATTTCCAAATCAAGGGATCAGAAGCAATGCTCTGAGTAGGGATGTATAAGTTGAATAACCGTAGGGTACAATCAAAGACAATTGGATTGGTTGAGAACCAATTCTAGTAAAAAGAACGGCAGTTCAGCCGGAAAAGTAATTTATAAGGATCAATGATGATTGCGTGTATTCGCAAACATATTGAGTCAACAGACTCAAAATGGTAATGACAAGGAATGTCAATATGACTACGAGACTTATGGGATTATCCATAATGCAAGCAAGCAAGAATTTCAAGAGCCAAAGGCCCCAAAGGATTTTCGGAAGATCGAATATTATTTCGAAGACTTTTGTGAAACACATGAACAACTGGGGATGAGCGGATACTCGACAAGTGCGAGGATTTATTCGAAGGGGTATTCATGTGGCAAAGAACTGCTAGGCAGTAGGCACAAAGTATTCTCGGAACAATAGAGAAAACTTTGGGGTATCTTGTAATAACAAGATCAATGGGGGATGATCGTATGAATGGCAAGTGTAAGTAGTTATCCATACAGATTTATCGGTGGTCAGGAATAGCCAAAGTGATGGGCACAAGTCTCGAGAGAACATCAGAGAGTATCTTCGGAATCTTCTGATGTAGCAGGCGATCCTCTGCAATAAGGGGCTCTTCGGGTGGATGCGATCACGAGATCCTAATCTTAGAGTTAGCAAATTCATTTAACCCGAATAGTAGAGAGATCAGAGTCCCAGAGTATAGGTCGAGGAGTAAAAGATCCTACTACCACCCGATGGCGACGTGGGCCCATGGGCCACACAGCCATGTTAGTAAAAGTTTTTGCAACGTCTAGACTCGACTTCGGCCAAGGAGTGTGGAAGGGGGATTCCTACAGGCAGTCGACTCTGATAACAACTTGTGACGCCCCCGATTCAATCGTACACTAATCATGCACGCAAATGTGTACGATCAAGATCAGGGACTCACGGGAAGATATCACAACACAACTCTACAAATAAAATAAGTCATACAAGCATCATAATACAAGCCAGGGGCCTCGAGGGCTCGAATACAAGTGCTCGATCATAGACGAGTCAGCGGAAGCAACAATATCTGAGTACAGACATAAGTTAAACAAGTTGCCATAAGATGGCTAGCACAAACTGGGATACAGATCGAAAGAGGCCAGGCCTCCTGCCTGGGATCCTCCTAACTACTCTTGGTCGTCGTCAGCGGGCTGCACGTAGTAGTAGGCACCTCCGGGGTAGTAGTCGTCGTCGACGGTGGCGTCTGGCTCCAGGGCTCCAGCATCTGGTTGCGACAACCAGGTAGAAGGGAAAGGGGGAAAAGAGGGAGAAAAGCAACCGTGAGTACTCATCCAAAGTACTCGCAAGCAAGGAGCTACACTACATATGCATGGGGATATGTGTAAAGGGCCATATCGGTGGATTGAACTGCAGAATGCCAGAATAAAAGGGGGATAGCTAATCCTGTCGAAGACTACGCTTCTGGCAGCCTCCGTCTTGCAGCATGTAGAAGAGAGTAGATTGAAGTCCTCCAAGTAGCATCTCCAAGTAGCAACTCCAAGTAGCAACTCCAAGAAGCATCGCATAGCATAATCCTACCCGGCGATCCTCTCCTCGTCGCCCTGTAGAAAAGCGATCACCGGGTTGTCTGTGGAACTTGGAAGGGTGTGTTTTATTAAGTATCCGGTTCTAGTTGTCATAAGGTCAAGGTACGACTCCAAGTCGTCCTGTTACCGAAGATCACGGCTATTCGAATAGATTAACTTCCCTGCAGGGGTGCACCACATAGCCTAACATGCTCGATCCCATTTGGCCGGACACACTTTCCTGGGTCATACCCGGCCTCGGAAGATCAACACGTCGCAGCCCCACCTAGGCAAAACAGAGAGGCCAGCACGCCGGTCTAAACCTAAGCGCACAAGGGTCTGGGCCCATCGCCCATAGCACACCTGCACGTTGCGAGGGCGGCCGGAAGCAGAACTAGCCCCCTTAATACAAGAGCAGGCTTACGTTCCAATCCGGCGCGCGCCGCTCCGTCGCTGACGTCTGAAGTGCTTCGGCTGATACCACGACGCCGGGATACCCATAACTACTCCCGCGTAGATGGTTAGTGCGTATAGGCCAGTAGCCAGACTCAGATCAAATACCAAGATCTCGTTAAGCGTGTTAAGTATCCGCGAATGCCGAACAAGGCCAGGCCCACCTGTCTCCTAGGTGGTCTCAACCTGCCCTGTCGCTCCGCCACAAAGTAACAGTCGGGGGCCGTCGGGAACTCAGGCCCACCACTACCTGGATGGAGCCACCTGTCCTTTCAGCCCCCAACTCCGAACAGTATCACAGGTAATGTAACAGTGTAAAGTATATAGTATATGCCCGTGATCACCTCCCGAAGTGATCACAGCCCAGTAGTATAGCATGGCAGACGGACAAGAGTGTAGGGCCACTGATGGAACTCTAGCATCCTATACTAAGCATTTAGGATTGCGGGTAAGGTATCAATGACTGTAGCAGCAATGACAGGCTATGCATCAGAATAGGATTAACGGAAAGCAGTAACATGCTACACTACTCTAATGCAAGCAGTATAGAGAAGAGTAGGCGATATCTGGTGATCAAAAGGGGGGGCTTGCCTGGTTGCTCTGGCAAGAGAGAGGGTCGTCAACTCCGTAGTCGAACTGGTCAGCAACAGCGTCGGTCTCGTAGTCTACCGGAGAGAAGAGGGGGAAGAAATAATGAATACAGAGCAAACAAAGCACCACAAAATATATCAAGGCAATACGCGGTGTTCGGTGTGCCCTAACGCGGTAGTAGGTGATACCGGTGAAGGGGGGAAAACCCCCGGGAAAGTATTCCCGGTGTTTCGTGTTTTCGGGCAGAGGAGCCGGAGGGGGAAAGTTGCGGGTTCGATAGGTTAGGGGTGTGTGGCGGACGAACGGACCGCGTATCCAGATTCGTCTCGTCGTTCTGAGCAACTTTCATGTAGAAAGTATTTTCATCCAAATTACGGATTAAAAGATATGATTTTCTAAAGATTTAAATCATTTTCTGATTTTAATTATTTATTTAAACCCAACATTATCCATAACAGTGAATGATGACGCAGGCATGACATCAGAGTGATGTCAGCGGGTCAACTGGTCGGTTGACCAGTCAAACAGACAGGTGGGTCCAGTGGGACCCACATGTCATTGTCTGATAACTAATTAACCAGGTTAATTAGTTTAGTTAACAGATTAGTTATGTTAATTAACAGTAGTTAATTAGTTTAATTAGTTACTAGGTTAATTAAACACAATTAATTTAATTAATTAATTAATAATTTTATTTATTATTATTTTTATTCTTTTACTTATTTATCTTCTTTAATCCTTTTTTTAAACGTTCAGGGGGCGTGGGGCCCCGCTGGCAGTGGCACATCTGGCCACTGGAGCGGGCTAACGGGGCTGCGGGAGCGGGGCTGCCCGTTTGGGCGCCCACCCAGGCCAGTGGAGGCGCCGGGGTGTCGTAGCCGGCGACGAGGTGCGACGGGCGGCAGGCGGGCAGTGGAGAGCGAGGCCACGACGCAAGGCGGGCGCGTGGTCGGGGTCGGACTGGGCAGCGGGCCTATGGTCGGAGACGAGGCCATGGGCGGACGTGCTGATCCGGCGAAGGCCAGCGCGTAGTGGGGGAGGACGCGGCCGGCAGCCACGGCGAGCGGAGGCGGGCACTAGAAGCGGTGGGGTGAAGGCGGAGATGGCCGCGGGGCGAGGCGCGAGCGGGCGCGGGCTCGCGCGCGTGCGTGGCGCGTAGGCGCGGCGAGGCCGGGAGCATGACGGCAGCAGTACGGGGCGGCACCGACGCGGACGACCTGGGGAAAGGGGTAGGGGAGATGGGGTCATACCCCCGGTGTAGGGGTTCGGTCGGCGAAGCTCGGGGCGGCCGGCGTGGAGGGGACGAGGAGG